>NW_022994114.1:0-125576 GCF_012275295.1 Melopsittacus undulatus | reverse complement strand
TTGCCCTCTCAATTTTGGCTAATTTCTAATCCTTTTATACCAATTGCACCCGTTTCCAGACGTAGTTTCATTTTTCTAACGTCTTTTTTTTGTCACATCTCAATAAATCTGGGCCAATTTTGGCCATATCTACCCATGTTTGGGCTTCTTCTTCCCTTCTTACCCCATCTTTGAACCATTTCTAACCCGTTTATAACCTATTTTTAACCCCCTTCAAGCAGCCTTTGGCCATTTCTACCACTTGTTTTCACCTCTCTAACTCTTTGTAACCATTTGTGTCCATTCCTAACGCAGTATTGCACCTCTCTAACCCTTTTTCAACATGTGTCCATTTCTACCCCAGTTTTGCACTTCTGTAACCCTCATAAAGCCATTGTTTCCTCTTTCTAAACCATTTTTGCCCACTTTCAAACGCCTTTATGCCATTTTTTTCCTTCTCTAAACAATTTTGTCAATTTCTAAACCAATTTTCAATCCTTTCTTTTTTCTTTTTCTAAACAATTTTTGTCCATTTCCTCCCACCCTTTGTAGACAATTTTGACCATTTCTAACCTGTTTTTACTCACTTCTAAGTTATTTTATGTCTCTTTGGCTATTTTCTTGCCTTGTCTAGCTAAGCTCTTACCAGTTGTTAAGTCATTTTTGGCCCATTTCTTCCCATTTTCCACCAATCTAACACTTTTTAACCATTTGTGTCCATTCCTAACACAGTATTGCCCTCTCTAAACCCTTTTTAAACATATGTGTCCATTTCTACCCCAGTTTTGCACTTCTCTAACCCTCATAAAGCCATTGTTTCCTCTTTCTAAACCATTTTTGCCCACTTTCAATGCCTTTTATGCCATTTTTTTCCTTCTCTAAACAATTTTGGTCAATTTCTAACCAATTTTCAGTCCTTTCTTTTCCTTTTCTAAACTATTTTTGCCTATTTTCCCTCCCATTTTAAGCCAATTTGACCATTTCTAACCAATTTTTACTCACTTCGAACTCATTTAAGTCATTTTTGTCTATTTCTAGCCTTGTCTAACAAAGCTTTTTTCCAGATTTAAGCCATTTTTGGCCATTTCTACCCCAGTTTTGCTCTTCTCTCATTATTGTTAAGCCGGTTTTGGCCGTTTCTAACCCAATTTTGCTCTTCTCTAAGATTTTAAAAGCCAATTTTGGCTATTTCTAATCCATTTCTGCCCAATTGCAACCAGTTTCAAGCCGTAGTTTTCCTTTCCTAACCCATTTTTGCACCTGTCTAATAAATCTGGGCCCAATTTTGGCCATATCTAACCCATTTTTGGGCTTCTCTATCCCTTCTTAACCCATCTTTGACCAATTCTAACCCTTTATAACTATTTTCAACCCCCTTCAAGCCGCCTTTGGACATTTCTTCTTCCCCTGTTTTCCACCAATCTAACCCTTTTTAACCATTTGTGTCCATTTCTACCCAGTATTGCACCTCCCTAACCCTTTTTAAACATTTGTGTCCATTTCTACCCCAGTGTTGCACTTCTCTAACCCTCATAAAGTCATTGTTTCCTCTTTCTAAACCATTTTTTGCCCACTTTCAACGCCTTTTATGCCATTTTTTTTCCTTCTCTAAACAATTTTGTCAATTTCTAACCAATTTTCATCCTTTCTTTTTCTTTTTCTAAACAATTTTTGTCATTTCCCACCCTTTGTAAGACAATTTTTGACCATTTCTAACCTGTTTTTACTCACTTCTAACTTATTTTATGTCTCTTTTGGCTATTTCTTGCCTTGTCTAGCTAAGCTCTTACCAGTTTTAAGTCATTTTTTGCCCATTTCTTCCCATTTTCCTACAATCTAACACTTTTTAACCATTTGTGTCCATTCCTAACACAGTATTGCACCTCTCTAACCCTTTTTAAACATTTGTGTCCATTTCTACCCCAGTTTTGCACTTCTCTAACCCTCATAAAGCATTGTTCCTCTTTCTAAACCATTTTTGCCCACTTTCAACAGCCTTTTAATTGCCATTTTTTTCCTTCTCTAAAACATTTTGTCAATTTCTAACCAATTTTTCATCCTTTCTTTTTTCTTTTTCTAAACAATTTTTGTCCATTTCCCACCCTTGTAAGACAATTTTGACCATTTCTAACCTGTTTTTACTCACTTCTAAGTTATTTTATGTCTCTTTTGGCTATTTCTTGCCTTGTCTAGCTAAGCTCTTACCAGTTTTAAGTCATTTTTGCCCATTTCTTCCCATTTTCCACCAATCTAACACTTTTTAAAACCATTTGTGTCCATTCCTAACACAGTATTGCACCTCTCTAACCCTTTTTAAACATATGTGGTCCATTTCTACCCCAGTTTTGCACTTCTCTAACCCTCATAAAGCCATTGTTTCCTCTTTCTAAACCATTTTTGCCCACTTTCAACACCTTTTATGCCATTTTTTTTCCTTCTCTAAACAATTTTGTCAATTTCTAACCAATTTTCAGTCCTTTCTTTTCCTTTTCTAAAACTATTTTTGCCTATTTTCCCTCCCATTTTAAGCCAATTTTTGACCATTTCTAACCAATTTTTACTCACTTCGAACTCGATTTAAGTCATTTTTGTCTATTTCTAGCCTTGTCTAACAAAGCTTTTTTCCAGATTTAAGCCATTTTTTGGCCATTTCTACCCCAGTTTTGCTCTTCTCTCATTATTGTTAAGCCGGTTTTGGCCGTTTCTAACCCAATTTTGCTCTTCTCTAAGAATTTTAAAGCCAATTTTGGCTATTTCTAATCCATTTCTGCCCAATTGCAACCAGTTTCAAGCCGTAGTTTTCCTTTCCTAACCCATTTTTGCACCTGTCTAATAAATCTGGGCCCAATTTTGGCCATATCTAACCCATTTTTGGGCTTCTCTATCCCTTCTTAACCCATCTTTGACCAATTCTAACCCTTTATAACCTATTTTCAACCCCCTTCAAGCCGCCTTTGGACATTTCTTCCCTGTTTTCCACCAATCTAACCCTTTTTAACCATTTGTGTCCATTTCTAACCAGTATTGCACCTCCCTAACCCTTTTTAAACATTTGTGTCCATTTCTACCCCAGTGTTGCACTTCTCTAACCCTCATAAAGTCATTGTTTCCTCTTTCTAAACCATTTTTGCCCACTTTCAACGCCTTTTATGCCATTTTTTTCCTTCTCTAAACAATTTTCTCAATCTCTAAGCAATTTTCAGCCTTTCTTTTTCCTTTTCTAAACTATTTTTGCCTATTTTCCCTCCCTTTTTAAGTCAATTTTGACCATTTCTAACCTGTTTTTACTCACTTCTAAGTTATTTTATGTCTCTTTTGGCTATTTCCTGCCTTGTCTAGCTAAGCTCTTACCAGTTTTAAGTCATTTTTGCCCATTTCTTCCCATTTTCCACCAATCTAACACTTTTTAAACCATTTGTGTCCATTCCTAACACAGTATTGCACCTCTCTAACTCTTTTTAAACATTTGTGTCCATTTCTACCCCAGTTTTGCACTTCTCTAACCCTCATAAAGCCATTGTTTCCTCTTTCTAAACCATTTTTGCCCACTTTCAACGCCTTTTATGCCATTTTTTTCCTTCTCTAAACAATTTTGTCAATTTCTAACCAATTTTCATCCTTTCTTTTTCTTTTTCTAAACAATTTTTGTCCATTTCCCACCCTTTGTAAGACAATTTTGACCATTTCTAACCTGTTTTTACTCACTTCTAAGTTATTTTATGTCTCTTTTGGCTATTTCTTGCCTTGTCTAGCTAAGCTCTTACCAGTTTTAAGTCATTTTTGCCCATTTCTTCCCATTTTCCACCAATCTAACACTTTTTAACCATTTGTGTCCATTCCTAACACAGTATTGCACCTCTCTAACCCTTTTTAAACATATGTGTCCATTTCTACCCCAGTTTTGCACTTCTCTAACCCTCATAAAGCCATTGTTTCCTCTTTCTAAACCATTTTTGCCCACTTTCAACACCTTTTATGCCATTTTTTTTCCTTCTCTAAACAATTTTGTCAATTTCTAACCAATTTTCAGTCTTTCTTTTTCCTTTTCTAAACTATTTTTGCCTATTTTCCCTCCCATTTTAAGCCAATTTTGACCATTTCTAACCAATTTTTACTCACTTCGAACTCATTTTAAGTCATTTTTGTCTATTTCTAGCCTTGTCCTAACAAGCTTTTTTCCAGATTTTAAGCCCATTTTTGGCCATTTCTACCCCAGTTTTGCTCTTCTCTCATTATTGTTAAGCCGGTTTGGCCGTTTCTAACCCCAATTTTGCTCTTCTCTAAGAATTTTAAAGCCAATTTTGGCTATTTCTAATCCATTTCTGCCCAATTGCAACCAGTTTCAAGCCGTAGTTTTCCTTTCCTAACCCATTTTTTGCACCTGTCTAATAATCTTGGGCCCAATTTTGGCCATATCTAACCCCATTTTTGGCTTCTCTATCCCTTCTTAACCCATCTTTGACCAATTCTAACCCTTTATAACCTATTTTCAACCCCCTTCAAGCCGCCTTTGGACATTTCTATTCCCCTGTTTTCCACCAATCTAACCCTTTTTAACCAATTTGTGTCCATTTCTACCCAGTATTGCACCTCCCTAACCCGTTTTAAACATTTGTGTCATTTCTAACCCAGTGTTGCACTTCTCTAACCCTCATAAAGTCATTGTTTCCTCTTTCTAAACCATTTTTGCCCACTTTCAACGCCTTTTATATGCCATTTTTTCCTTCTCTAAACAATTTTCTCAATCTCTAAGCAATTTTCAGCCTTTTCTTTTTCCTTTTCTAAACTATTTTTTGCCTATTTTCCTCCCTTTTTAAGTCAATTTTGACCATTTCTAACCTGTTTTTACTCACTTCTAATTTATTTTTATGTCTCTTTTGGCTATTTCCTGCCTTGTCTAGCTAAGCTCTTACCAGTTTTAAGTCATTTTTGCCCATTTCTTCCCATTTTTCCACCAATCTAACACTTTTTAACCATTTGTGTCCATTCCTAACACAGTATTGCACCTCTCTAACTCTTTTTAAAACATTTGTGTCCATTTCTACCCCAGTTTTGCACTTCTCTAACCCTCATAAAGCCATTGTTTCCTCTTCTAACCATTTTTGCCCACTTTCAACGCCTTTTATGCCATTTTTTTCCTTCTCTAAACAATTTTGTCAATTTCTAACCAATTTTCATCCTTTCTTTTTCTTTTTCCTAAACAATTTTTGTCCATTTCCCACCCTTTGTAAGACAATTTTGACCATTTCTAACCTGTTTTTTACTCACTTCTAAGTTATTTTATGTCTCTTTTGGCTATTTCTTGCCTTGTCTAGCTAAACTCTTACCAGTTTTAAGTCATTTTGCCCATTTCTTCCCATTTTCCACCAATCTAACACTTTTTAAACCATTTGTGTCCATTCCTAACACAGTATTGCACCTCTCTAACCCTTTTAACATATGTGTGTCCATTTCTACCCCAGTTTTGCACTTCTCTAAACCCTCATAAAGCCATTGTTTCCTCTTTCTAAACCATTTTTGCCCACTTTCAATGCCTTTTATGCCATTTTTTTCCTTCTCTAAACAATTTTGTCAATTTCTAACCAATTTTCAGTCTTTCTTTTTCCTTTTCTAAACTATTTTTGCCTATTTTTCCCTCCCATTTTAAGCCAATTTTGACCATTTCTAACCAATTTTTACTCACTTCGAACTCATTTTTAAGTCATTTTTGTCTATTTCTAGCCTTGTCTAACAAAGCTTTTTTCCAGATTTAAGCCATTTTTGGCCATTTCTACCCAGTTTTGCTCTTCTCTCATTATTGTTAGAGCCGGTTTTGGCCGTTTCTAAACCCAATTTTGCTCTTCTCTAAGAATTTTAAAGCCAATTTTGGCTATTTCTATCCATTTCTGCCCAATTGCAAGCAGTTTCAAGCCGTAGTTTTCCTTTCCTAACCCATTTTTGCACCTGTCTAATAAATCTGGGCCCAATTTTGGCCATATCTAACCCATTTTTGGGCTTCTCTATCCCTTCTTAAACCCATCTTTGACCAATTCTAACCCTTTATATAACCTATTTTCAACCCCCTTCAAGCCGCCTTGGACATTTCTTCCCCTGTTTTTCCACCAATCTAACCCTTTTTAAACCATTTGTGTCCATTTTCTAACCCAAGTATTGCTCCTCCCTAACCCTTTTTAAAACATTTGTGTCCATTTTCTACCCCAGTGTTGCACTTCTCTACCCCTCATAAAGTCATTGTTTCCTCTTTCTAACCATTTTTGCCCACTTTCAACGCCCTTTTATGCCATTTTTTTTCCTTCTCTAAACAATTTTCCTCAATCTCTAAGCAATTTTCAGCCTTTCTTTTTCCTTTTCTAAACTATTTTTGCCTATTTTCCCTCCCTTTTTAAGTCAATTTTGACCATTTCTAACCTGTTTTTACTCACTTCTAAGTTATTTTATGTCTCTTTTGGCTATTTCCTGCCTTGTCTAGCTAAGCTCTTACCAGTTTTAAGTCATTTTTGCCCATTTCTTCCCATTTTCCACCAATCTAACACTTTTTAAACCATTTGTGTCCATTCCTAACACAGTATTGCCACCTCTCTAACTCTTTTTAAACATTTGTGTCCATTTCTACCCCAGTTTTGGCACTTCTCTAACCCTCATAAAGCCATTGTTTCCTCTTCTAAACCATTTTTTGCCCACTTTCAACGCCTTTTATGCCATTTTTTTTTCCTTCTCTAAACAATTTGTCAATTTCTAACCAATTTTCATCCTTTCTTTTTCTTTTTCTAACAATTTTTGTCCATTTCCCCCCCTTTGTAGACAATTTTGACCATTTCTAACCTGTTTTTACTCACTTCGAAGTTATTTTATGTCTCTTTTGGCTATTTCTTGCCTTGTCTAAGCTAAGCTCTTACCAGTTTTAAGTCATTTTTTGCCCATTTCTTCCCATTTTCCACCAATCTAACAGTTTTTAACCATTTGGTGTCCATTCTAACACAGTATTGCACCTCTCTAACCCTTTTTAAACATATGTGTCCATTTCTACCCCAGTTTTGCACTTCTCTAACCCTCATAAAGCCATTGTTTCCTCTTTCTAAACATTTTGCCAATTTCAACGCCTTTTATGCCAATTTTTTTCCCTTCTCTAACAATTTTGTCAATTTCTAACCAATTTTCAGTCTTTCTTTTCCTTTTCTAAACTGATTTTTGCCTATTTCCCTCCCATTTTAAGCCAATTTTGACCATTTCTAACCAATTTTTACTCACTTCGAACTCATTTTAAGTCATTTTTGTCTATTTCTAGCCTTGTCTAACAAAGCTTTTTTCCAGATTTAAGGCCATTTTTGGCCATTTCTACCCCAGTTTTGCTCTTCTCTCATCATTGTTAAGCCGGTTTTTGGCCGTTTCTAACCCAATTTTTGCTCTTCTCTAAGAATTTTAAAGCCAATTTTGGCTATTTCTAATCCTTTTCTGCCCAATTGCAACCCGTTTCAAGCCGTAGTTTTTCATTTTCTAACTCATTTTTGCACATCTCTAATAATCTGGGCCCAATTTTGGCATATCTAACCCATTTTTGGGCTTCTCTATCCCTTCTTAACCCAGCTTTGACCAATTTCTAACCCTTTATAACCTATTTTTAACCCCCTTCAAGCAGCCTTTGGACATTTTCTACCACTGTTATTCACCTCTCTAACTCTTTGTAACCATTTGTGTCCATTCCTAACGCAGTATTGCACCTCTCTAACCCTGTTTCAACATGTGTCCATTTCTACCCCAGTTTGCAACTTCTGTAACCCTCATAAAGCCATTGTTTCCTCTTTCTAAACCATTTTGCCCACTTGTCAACGCCTTTTATGCCATTTTTTTCCTTCTCTAAACAATTTTGTCAATTTCTAACCAATTTTCATCCTTTCTTTTTTCTTTTTCTAAACAATTTTGTCCATTTCCCACCCTTTGTAAGACAATTTTGACCATTCTAACCTGTTTTTACTCACTTCTAAGTTAGTTTATGTCTCTTTTGGCTATTTCTTGCCTGGTCTAGCTAAGCTCTTACCAGTTTTTAAAGTCATTTTTGCCCATTTCTTCCCATTTTCCACCAATCTAACACTTTTTAACCATTTGTGTCCATTCCTAACACAGTATTGCACTCTCTAACCCTTTTTCAACATGTGTCCATTTCTACCCCAGTTTTGCACTTCTCTAACCCTCATAAAGCCATTGTTTCCTCTCTTCTAAACCATTTTTTGCCCACTTTCAACGCCTTTTATGCCATTTTTTTTCCTTCTCTAAACAATTTTGTCAATTTCTAACCAATTTTCATCCTTTCTTTTTTCTTTTTCTAAACAATTTTTGTCCATTTCCCACCCTTTGTAAGACAATTTTTGACCATTTCTAACCTGTTTTTACTCACTTCTAAGTTATTTATGTCTCTTTTGGCTATTTCTTGCCTGTCTAGCTAAGCTCTTACCAGTTTTAAGTCATTTTTGCCCCATTTCTTCCCATTTTCCACCAATCTAACACTTTTTAACCATTTGTGTCCATTCCTAACACAGTATTGCTCCTCTCTAACCCTTTTTCAACATGTGTCCATTTCTACCCCAGTTTTGCACTTCTCTAACCCTCATAAGTCATTGTTTCCTCTTTCTAAACCATTTTTGCCCACTTTCAATGCCTTTTATGCCATTTTGTTCCTTCTCTAAACAATTTTGTCAATTTCTAACCAATTTTCAGCCTTTCTTTTTCCTTTTCTAAACTATTTTTGCCTATTTTCCCTCCCATTTTAAGCCAATTTTGACCATTTCTAACCAATTTTTACTCACTTCGAACTCATTTTAAGTCATTTTTGTCTATTTCTAGCCTTGTCTAACAAAGCTTTTTCCAGATTTAAGCCATTTTTGGCCATTTCTACCCCAGTTTTGCTCTTCTCTCATCATTGTTAAGCCGGTTTTGGCCGTTTCTAACCCAATTTTGCTCTTCTCTAAGAATTTTAAAGCCAATTTTGGCTATTTCTAATCCATTTCTGCCAATTGCAACCAGTTTCAAGCCGTAGTTTTCCTTTCCTAACCCATTTTTGCACCTGTCTAATAAATCTGGGCCCAATTTTGGCCATATCTAACCCATTTTTGGGCTTCTCTATCCCTTCTTAACCCATCTTTGACCAATTCTAACCCTTTATAACCTATTTTCAACCCCCTTCAAGCCGCCTTGGACATTTCTTCCCCTGTTTTCCACCAAATCTAACCCTTTTTAACCATTTGTGTCCATTTCTAACCCAGTATTGCACCTCCCCTAACCCTTTTTAAACATTTGTGTCCATTTCTACCCCAGTGTTGCACTTCTCTAACCCTCATAAAGTCATTGTTTCCTCTTTCTAAACCATTTTTGCCCACTTTCAACGCCTTTTATGCCATTTTTTTCCTTCTCTAAACAATTTTCTCAATCTCTAAGCAATTTTCAGCCTTTCTTTTTCCTTTTCTAAACTATTTTTGCCTATTTTCCCTCCCTTTTTAAGTAAATTTTGACCATTTCTAACCTGTTTTTACTCACTTCTAAGTTATTTTATGTCTCTTTTGGCTATTTCCTGCCTTGTCTAGCTAAGCTCTTACCAGTTTTTAAGTCATTTTTGCCCATTTCTTCCCATTTTCCACCAATCTAACACTTTTTAACCATTTGTGTCCATTCCTAACACAGTATTGCACCTCTCTAACTCTTTTTAAACATTTGTGTCCATTTCTACCCCAGTTTTGCACTTCTCTAACCCTCATAAAGCCATTGTTTCCTCTTTCTAAACCATTTTTGCCCACTTTCAACGCCTTTTATGCCATTTTTTTCCTTCTCTAAACAATTTTGTCAATTTCTAACCAATTTTCATCCTTTCTTTTTTCTTTTTCTAAACAATTTTTGGTCCCATTTCCCACCCTTTGTAAGACAATTTTGACCATTTCTAACCTGTTTTTACTCACTTCTAAGTTATTTTATGTCTCTTTGGCTATTTCTTGCCTTGTCTAGCTAAGCTCTTACCAGTTTTAAGTCATTTTTGCCCATTTCTTCCCATTTTCCACCAATCTAACACTTTTTAACCATTTGTGTCCATTCCTAACACAGTATTGCACCTCTCTAAACCCTTTTAAACATATGTGTCCATTTCTACCCCAGTTTTGCACTTCTCTAACCCTCATAAAGCCATTGTTTCCTCTTTCTAAACCATTTTTGCCCACTTTCAATGCCTTTTATGCCATTTTTTTCCTTCTCTAAACAATTTTGTCAATTTCTAACCAATTTTCAGTCTTTCTTTTTCCTTTTCTAAACTATTTTTGCCTATTTTCCCTCCCATTTTAAGCCAATTTTGACCATTTCTAACCAATTTTTACTCACTTCGAACTCATTTTAAGTCATTTTTGTCTATTTCTAGCCTTGTCTAACAAAGCTTTTTTCCAGATTTAAGCCATTTTTGGCCATTTCTACCCCAGTTTTGCTCTTCTCTCATTATTGTTAAGCCGGTTTTGGCCGTTTCTAACCCAATTTTGCTCTTCTCTAAGAATTTTAAAGCCAATTTTGGCTATTTCTAATCCATTTCTGCCCAATTGCAACCAGTTTCAAGCCGTAGTTTTCCTTTCCTAACCCATTTTTGCACCTGTCTAATAAATCTGGGCCCAATTTTGGCCATATCTAACCCATTTTTGGGCTTCTCTATCCCTTCTTAACCCATCTTTGACCAATTCTAACCCTTTATAACCTATTTTCAACCCCCTTCAAGCCGCCTTTGGACATTTCTTCCCCTGTTTTCCACCAATCTAACCCTTTTTAACCATTTGTGTCCATTTCTAACCCAGTATTGCACCTCCCTAACCCTTTTTAAACATTTGTGTCCATTTCTACCCCAGTGTTGCACTTCTCTAACCCTCATAAAGTCATTGTTTCCTCTTTCTAAACCATTTTTGCCCACTTTCAACGCCTTTTATGCCATTTTTTTCCTTCTCTAAACAATTTTCTCAATCTCTAAGCAATTTTCAGCCTTTCTTTTTCCTTTTCTAAACTATTTTTGCCTATTTTCCCTCCCTTTTTAAGTAAATTTTGACCATTTCTAACCTGTTTTTACTCACTTCTAAGTTATTTTATGTCTCTTTTGGCTATTTCCTGCCTTGTCTAGCTAAGCTCTTACCAGTTTTAAGTCATTTTTGCCCATTTCTTCCCATTTTCCACCAATCTAACACTTTTTAACCATTTGTGTCCATTCCTAACACAGTATTGCACCTCTCTAACTCTTTTTAAACATTGTGTCCATTTCTACCCCAGTTTTGCACTTCTCTAACCCTCATAAAGCCATTGTTTCCTCTTTCTAAACCATTTTTGCCCACTTTCAACGCCTTTTATGCCATTTTTTTCCTTCTCTAAACAATTTTGTCAATTTCTAACCAATTTTCATCCTTTCTTTTTTTCTTTTTCTAAACAATTTTTGTCCATTTCCCACCCTTTGTAAGACAATTTTGACCATTTCTAACCTGTTTTTACTCACTTCTAAGTTATTTTATGTCTCTTTTGGCTATTTCTTGCCTTGTCTAGCTAAGCTCTTACCAGTTTTAAGTCATTTTTGCCCTTTTCTTCCCATTTTCCACCAATCTAACACTTTTTAACCATTTGTGTCCATTCCTAACACAGTATTGCACCTCTCTAACCCTTTTTAAACATATGTGTCCATTTTCTACCCCAGTTTTGCACTTCTCTAACCCTCATAAAGCCATTGTTTCCTCTTTCTAAACCATTTTTGCCCACTTTCAATGCACTTTTATGCCATTTTTTTCCTTCTCTAAACAATTTTGTCAATTTCTAACCAATTTTCAGTCTTTCTTTTTCCTTTTCTAAACTATTTTTGCCTATTTTCCCTCCCATTTTAAGCCAATTTTGACCATTTCTAACCAATTTTTACTCACTTCAAACTCATTTTAAGTCATTTTTGTCTATTTCTAGCCTTGTCTAACAAAGCTTTTTTCCAGATTTAAGCCATTTTTGGCCATTTCTACCCCAGTTTTGCTCTTCTCTCATTATTGTTAAGCCGGTTTTTGGCCGTTTCTAACCCAATTTTGCTCTTCTCTAAGAATTTTAAAGCCAATTTTGGCTATTTCTAATCCATTTCTGCCCAATTGCAACCAGTTTCAAGCCGTAGTTTTCCTTTCCTAACCCATTTTTGCACCTGTCTAATAAATCTGGGCCCAATTTTGGCCATATCTAACCCATTTTTGGGCTTCTCTATCCCTTCTTAACCCATCTTTGACCAATTCTAACCCTTTATAACCTATTTTCAACCCCCTTTAAGCCGCCTTTGGACATTTCTTCCCCTGTTTTCCACCAATCTAACCCTTTTTAACCATTTGTGTCCATTTCTAACCCAGTAATTGCACCTCCCTAACCCTTTTTAAACATTTGTGTCCATTTCTACCCCAGTGTTGCACTTCTCTAACCCTCATAAAGTCATTGTTTCCTCTTTCTAAACCATTTTTGCCCACTTTCAACGCCTTTTATGCCATTTTTTTCCTTCTCTAAACAATTTTCTCAATCTCTAAGCAATTTTCAGCCTTTCTTTTTCCTTTTCTAAACTATTTTTGCCTATTTTCCCTCCCTTTTTAAGTCAATTTTGACCATTTCTAACCTGTTTTTACTCACTTCTAAGTTATTTTATGTCTCTTTTGGCTATTTCCTGCCTTGTCTAGCTAAGCTCTTACCAGTTTTAAGTCATTTTTGCCCATTTCTTCCCATTTTCCACCAATCTAACACTTTTTAACCATTTGTGTCCATTCCTAACACAGTATTGCACCTCTCTAACTCTTTTTAAACATTTGTGTCCATTTCTACCCCAGTTTTGCACTTCTCTAACCCTCATAAAGCCATTGTTTCCTCTTTCTAAAACCATTTTTGCCCACTTTCAACGCCTTTTATGCCATTTTTTTCCTTCTCTAAACAATTTTGTCAATTTCTAACCAATTTTCATCCTTTCTTTTTTCTTTTTCTAAACAATTTTTGTCCATTTCCCACCCTTTGTAAGACAATTTTGACCATTTCTAACCTGTTTTTACTCACTTCTAAGTTATTTTATGTCTCTTTTGGCTATTTCTTGCCTTGTCTAGCTAAGCTCTTACCAGTTTTAAGTCATTTTTGCCCATTTCTTCCATTTTCCACCAATCTAACACTTTTTAACCATTTGTGTCCATTCCTAACACAGTATTGCACCTCTCTAACCCTTTTTAAACATTTGTGTCCATTTCTACCCCAGTTTTGCACTTCTCTAACCCTCATAAAGCCATTGTTTCCTCTTTCTAAACCATTTTTTGCCCACTTTCAATGCCTTTTATGCCATTTTTTTCCTTCTCTAAACAATTTTGTCAATTTCTAACCAATTTTCAGTCTTTCTTTTTCCTTTTCTAAACTATTTTTGCCTATTTTCCCTCCCATTTTAAGCCAATTTTGACCATTTCTAACCAATTTTTACTCACTTCGAACTCATTTTAAGTCATTTTTGTCTATTTCTAGCCTTGTCTAACAAAGCTTTTTTCCAGATTTAAGCCATTTTTGGCCATTTCTACCCCAGTTTTGCTCTTCTCTCATTATTGTTAAGCCGGTTTTGGCCGTTTCTAACCCAATTTTGCTCTTCTCTAAGAATTTTAAAGCCAATTTTGGCTATTTCTAATCCATTTCTGCCCAATTGCAACCAGTTTCAAGCCGTAGTTTCCTTTCCTAACCCATTTTTGCACCTGTCTAATAAATCTGGGCCCAATTTTGGCCATATCTAACCCATTTTTGGGCTTCTCTATCCCTTCTTAACCCATCTTTGACCAATTCTAACCCTTTATAACCTATTTTCAACCCCCTTCAAGCCGCCTTTGGACATTTCTTCCCTGTTTTCCACCAATCTAACCCTTTTTAACCATTTGTGTCCATTTCTAACCCAGTATTGCACCTCCCTAACCTTTTAAACATTTGTGTCCATTTCTACCCCAGTGTTGCACTTCTCTAACCCTCATAAAGTCATTGTTTCCTCTTTCTAAACCATTTTTGCCCACTTTCAACGCCTTTTATGCCATTTTTTTCCTTCTCTAAACAATTTTCTCAATCTCTAAGCAATTTTCAGCCTTTCTTTTTCCTTTCTAAACTATTTTTGCCTATTTTCCCTCCCTTTTTAAGTAAATTTTGACCATTTCTAACCTGTTTTTACTCACTTCTAAGTTATTTTATGTCTCTTTTGGCTATTTCCTGCCTTGTCTAGCTAAGCTCTTACCAGTTTTAAGTCATTTTTGCCCATTTCTTCCCATTTTCCACCAATCTAACACTTTTTAACCATTTGTGTCCATTCCTAACACAGTAATTGCACCTCTCTAACTCTTTTTAAACATTTGTGTCCATTTCTACCCCAGTTTTGCACTTCTCTAACCCTCATAAAGCCATTGTTTCCTCTTTCTAAACCATTTTTGCCCACTTTCAACGCCTTTTATGCCATTTTTTTTCCTTCTCTAAACAATTTTGTCAATTTCTAACCAATTTTCATCCTTTCTTTTTTCTTTTTCTAAACAATTTTTGTCCATTTCCCACCCTTTGTAAGACAATTTTGACCATTTCTAACCTGTTTTTACTCACTTCTAAGTTATTTTATGTCTCTTTTGGCTATTTCTTGCCTTGTCTAGCTAAGCTCTTACCAGTTTTAAGTCATTTTTGCCCATTTCTTCCCATTTTCCACCAATCTAACACTTTTTAACCATTTGTGTCCATTCCTAACACAGTATTGCACCTCTCTAACCCTTTTTAAACATATGTGTCCATTTCTACCCCAGTTTTGCACTTCTCTAACCCTCATAAAGCCATTGTTTCCTCTTTCTAAACCATTTTTGCCCACTTTCAATGCCTTTTATGCCATTTTTTTCCTTCTCTAAACAATTTTGTCAATTTCTAACCAATTTTCAGTCTTTCTTTTTCCTTTTCTAAACTATTTTTGCCTATTTTCCCTCCCATTTTAAGCCAATTTTGACCATTTCTAACCAATTTTTACTCACTTCAAACTCATTTTAAGTCATTTTTGTCTATTTCTAGCCTTGTCTAACAAAGCTTTTTTTCCAGATTTAAGCCATTTTTGGCCATTTCTACCCCAGTTTTGCTCTTCTCTCATTATTGTTAAGCCGGTTTTGGCCGTTTCTAACCCAATTTTGCTCTTCTCTAAGAATTTTAAAGCCAATTTTGGCTATTTCTAATCCATTTCTGCCCAATTGCAACCAGTTTCAAGCCGTAGTTTTCCTTTCCTAACCCATTTTTGCACCTGTCTAATAAATCTGGGCCCAATTTTGGCCATATCTAACCCATTTTTGGGCTTCTCTATCCCTTCTTAACCCATCTTTGACCAATTCTAACCCTTTATAACCTATTTTCAACCCCCTTCAAGCCGCCTTTGGACATTTCTTCCCCTGTTTTCCACCAATCTAACCCTTTTTAACCATTTGTGTCCATTTCTAACCCAGTATTGCACCTCCCTAACCCTTTTTAAACATTTGTGTCCATTTCTACCCCAGTGTTGCACTTCTCTAACCCTCATAAAGTCATTGTTTCCTCTTTCTAAACCATTTTTGCCCACTTTCAACGCCTTTTATGCCATTTTTTTCCTTCTCTAAACAATTTTCTCAATCTCTAAGCAATTTTCAGCCTTTCTTTTTCCTTTTCTAAACTATTTTTGCCTATTTTCCCTCCCTTTTTAAGTAAATTTTGACCATTTCTAACCTGTTTTTACTCACTTCTAAGTTATTTTATGTCTCTTTTGGCTATTTCCTGCCTTGTCTAGCTAAGCTCTTACCAGTTTTAAGTCATTTTTGCCCATTTCTTCCCATTTTCCACCAATCTAACACTTTTTAACCATTTGTGTCCATTCCTAACACAGTATTGCACCTCTCTAACTCTTTTTAAACATTTGTGTCCATTTCTACCCCAGTTTTGCACTTCTCTAACCCTCATAAAGCCATTGTTTCCTCTTTCTAAACCATTTTTGCCCACTTTCAACGCCTTTTATGCCATTTTTTTCCTTCTCTAAACAATTTGTCAATTTCTAACCAATTTTCATCCTTTCTTTTTTCTTTTTCTAAACAATTTTTGTCCATTTCCCACCCTTTGTAAGACAATTTTGACCATTTCTAACCTGTTTTACTCACTTCTAAGTTATTTTATGTCTCTTTTGGCTATTTCTTGCCTTGTCTAGCTAAGCTCTTACCAGTTTTAAGTCATTTTTGCCCATTTCTTCCCATTTTCCACCAATCTAACACTTTTTAACCATTTGTGTCCATTCCTAACACAGTATTGCACCTCTCTAACCCTTTTTAAACATATGTGTCCATTTCTACCCCAGTTTTGCACTTCTCTAACCCTCATAAAGCCATTGTTTCCTCTTTCTAAACCATTTTTGCCCACTTTCAATGCCTTTTATGCCATTTTTTTCCTTCTCTAAACAATTTTGTCAATTTCTAACCAATTTTCAGTCTTTCTTTTTCCTTTTCTAAACTATTTTTGCCTATTTTCCCTCCCATTTTAAGCCAATTTTGACCATTTCTAACCAATTTTTACTCACTTCAAACTCATTTTAAGTCATTTTTGTCTATTTCTAGCCTTGTCTAACAAAGCTTTTTTCCAGATTTAAGCCATTTTTGGCCATTTCTACCCCAGTTTTGCTCTTCTCTCATTATTGTTAAGCCGGTTTTGGCCGTTTCTAACCCAATTTTGCTCTTCTCTAAGAATTTTAAAGCCAATTTTGGCTATTTCTAATCCATTTCTGCCCAATTGCAACCAGTTTCAAGCCGTAGTTTTCCTTTCCTAACCCATTTTTGCACCTGTCTAATAAATCTGGGCCCAATTTTGGCCATATCTAACCCATTTTTGGGCTTCTCTATCCCTTCTTAACCCATCTTTGACCAATTCTAACCCTTTATAACCTATTTTCAACCCCCTTTAAGCCGCCTTTGGACATTTCTTCCCCTGTTTTCCACCAATCTAACCCTTTTTAACCATTTGTGTCCATTTCTAACCCAGTATTGCACCTCCCTAACCCTTTTTAAACATTTGTGTCCATTTCTACCCCAGTGTTGCACTTCTCTAACCCTCATAAAGTCATTGTTTCCTCTTTCTAAACCATTTTTGCCCACTTTCAACGCCTTTTATGCCATTTTTTTCCTTCTCTAAACAATTTTCTCAATCTCTAAGCAATTTTCAGCCTTTCTTTTTCCTTTTCTAAACTATTTTTGCCTATTTTCCCTCCCTTTTTAAGTCAATTTTGACCATTTCTAACCTGTTTTTACTCACTTCTAAGTTATTTTATGTCTCTTTTGGCTATTTCCTGCCTTGTCTAGCTAAGCTCTTACCAGTTTTAAGTCATTTTTGCCCATTTCTTCCCATTTTCCACCAATCTAACACTTTTTAACCATTTGTGTCCATTCCTAACACAGTATTGCACCTCTCTAACTCTTTTTAAACATTTGTGTCCATTTCTACCCCAGTTTTGCACTTCTCTAACCCTCATAAAGCCATTGTTTCCTCTTTCTAAACCATTTTTGCCCACTTTCAACGCCTTTTATGCCATTTTTTTTCCTTCTCTAAACAATTTTGTCAATTTCTAACCAATTTTCATCCTTTCTTTTTTCTTTTTCTAAACAATTTTTGTCCATTTCCCACCCTTTGTAAGACAATTTTGACCATTTCTAACCTGTTTTTACTCACTTCTAACTTATTTTATGTCTCTTTTGGCTATTTCTTGCCTTGTCTAGCTAAGCTCTTACCAGTTTTAAGTCATTTTTGCCCATTTCTTCCCATTTTCCACCAATCTAACACTTTTAACCATTTGTGTCCATTCCTAACACAGTATTGCACCTCTCTAACCCTTTTTAAACATATGTGTCCATTTCTACCCCAGTTTTGCACTTCTCTAACCCTCATAAAGCCATTGTTTCCTCTTTCTAAACCATTTTTGCCCACTTTCAATGCCTTTTATGCCATTTTTTTCCTTCTCTAAACAATTTTGTCAATTTCTAACCAATTTTCAGTCTTTCTTTTTCCTTTTCTAAACTATTTTTGCCTATTTTCCCTCCCATTTAAGCCAATTTTGACCATTTCTAACCAATTTTTACTCACTTCGAACTCATTTTAAGTCATTTTTGTCTATTTCTAGCCTTGTCTAACAAAGCTTTTTTCCAGATTTAAGCCATTTTTGGCCATTTCTACCCCAGTTTTTGCTCTTCTCTCATTATTGTTAAGCCGGTTTTGGCCGTTTCTAACCCAATTTTGCTCTTCTCTAAGAATTTTAAAGCCAATTTTGGCTATTTCTAATCCATTTCTGCCCAATTGCAACCAGTTTCAAGCCGTAGTTTTCCTTTCCTAACCCATTTTTGCACCTGTCTAATAAATCTGGGCCCAATTTTGGCCATATCTAACCCATTTTTGGGCTTCTCTATCCCTTCTTAACCCATCTTTGACCAATTCTAACCCTTTATAACCTATTTTCAACCCCCTTCAAGCCGCCTTTGGACATTTCTTCCCCTGTTTTCACCAATCTAACCCTTTTTAACCATTTGTGTCCATTTCTAACCCAGTATTGCACCTCCCTAACCCTTTTTAAACATTTGTGTCCATTTCTACCCCAGTGTTGCACTTCTCTAACCCTCATAAAGTCATTGTTTCCTCTTTCTAAACCATTTTTGCCCACTTTCAACGCCTTTTATGCCATTTTTTTTCCTTCTCTAAACAATTTTCTCAATCTCTAAGCAATTTTCAGCCTTTCTTTTTCCTTTTCTAAACTATTTTTGCCTATTTTCCCTCCCTTTTTAAGTCAATTTTGACCATTTCTAACCTGTTTTTACTCACTTCTAAGTTATTTTATGTCTCTTTTGGCTATTTCCTGCCTTGTCTAGCTAAGCTCTTACCAGTTTTAAGTCATTTTTGCCCATTTCTTCCCATTTTCCACCAATCTAACACTTTTTAACCATTTGTGTCCATTCCTAACACAGTATTGCACCTCTCTAACTCTTTTTAAACATTTGTGTCCATTTCTACCCCAGTTTTGCACTTCTCTAACCCTCATAAAGCCATTGTTTCCTCTTTCTAAACCATTTTTGCCCACTTTCAACGCCTTTTATGCCATTTTTTTCCTTCTCTAAACAATTTTTGTCAATTTCTAACCAATTTTCATCCTTTCTTTTTTCTTTTCTAAACAATTTTTGTCCATTTCCCACCCTTTGTAAGACAATTTTGACCATTTCTAACCTGTTTTTACTCACTTCTAAGTTATTTTATGTCTCTTTTGGCTATTTCTTGCCTTGTCTAGCTAAGCTCTTACCAGTTTTAAGTCATTTTTGCCCATTTCTTCCCATTTTCCACCAATCTAACACTTTTTAACCATTTGTGTCCATTCCTAACACAGTATTGCACCTCTCTAACCCTTTTTCAACATGTGTCCATTTCTACCCCAGTTTTGCACTTCTCTAACCCTCATAAAGCCATTGTTTCCTCTTTCTAAACCATTTTTGCCCACTTTCAACACCTTTATGCCATTTTTTTCCTTCTCTAAACAATTTTGTCAATTTCTAACCAATTTTCAGTCTTTCTTTTTCCTTTTCTAAACTATTTTTGCCTATTTTCCCTCCCATTTTAAGCCAATTTTGACCATTTCTAACCAATTTTTACTCACTTCGAACTCATTTTAAGTCATTTTTGTCTATTTCTAGCCTTGTCTAACAAAGCTTTTTTCCAGATTTAAGCCATTTTTGGCCATTTCTACCCCAGTTTTGCTCTTCTCTCATTATTGTTAAGCCGGTTTTGGCCGTTTCTAACCCAATTTTGCTCTTCTCTAAGAATTTTAAAGCCAATTTTGGCTATTTCTAATCCATTTCTGCCCAATTGCAACCAGTTTCAAGCCGTAGTTTTCCTTTCCTAACCCATTTTTGCACCTGTCTAATAAATCTGGGCCCAATTTTGGCCATATCTAACCCATTTTTGGGCTTCTCTATCCCTTCTTAACCCATCTTTGACCAATTCTAACCCTTTATAACCTATTTTCAACCCCCTTCAAGCCGCCTTTGGACATTTCTTCCCCTGTTTTCCACCAATCTAACCCTTTTTAACCATTTGTGTCCATTTCTAACCCAGTATTGCTCCTCCCTAACCCTTTTTAAACATTTGTGTCCATTTCTACCCCAGTGTTGCACTTCTCTAACCCTCATAAAGTCATTGTTTCCTCTTTCTAAACCATTTTTGCCCACTTTCAACGCCTTTTATGCCATTTTTTTCCTTCTCTAAACAATTTTCTCAATCTCTAAGCAATTTTCAGCCTTTCTTTTTCCTTTTCTAAACTATTTTTGCCTATTTTCCCTCCCTTTTTAAGTCAATTTTGACCATTTCTAACCTGTTTTTACTCACTTCTAAGTTATTTTATGTCTCTTTTGGCTATTTCCTGCCTTGTCTAGCTAAGCTCTTACCAGTTTTAAGTCATTTTTGCCCATTTCTTCCCATTTTCCACCAATCTAACACTTTTTAACCATTTGTGTCCATTCCTAACACAGTATTGCACCTCTCTAACTCTTTTTAAACATTTGTGTCCATTTCTACCCCAGTTTTGCACTTCTCTAACCCTCATAAAGCCATTGTTTCCTCTTTCTAAACCATTTTTGCCCACTTTCAACGCCTTTTATGCCATTTTTTTCCTTCTCTAAACAATTTTGTCAATTTCTAACCAATTTTCATCCTTTCTTTTTTCTTTTTCTAAACAATTTTTGTCCATTTCCCACCCTTTGTAAGACAATTTTGACCATTTCTAACCTGTTTTTACTCACTTCTAAGTTATTTTATGTCTCTTTTGGCTATTTCTTGCCTTGTCTAGCTAAGCTCTTACCAGTTTTAAGTCATTTTTGCCCATTTCTTCCCATTTTCCACCAATCTAACACTTTTTAACCATTTGTGTCCATTCCTAACACAGTATTGCACCTCTCTAACCCTTTTTAAACATATGTGTCCATTTCTACCCCAGTTTTGCACTTCTCTAACCCTCATAAAGCCATTGTTTCCTCTTTCTAAACCATTTTTGCCCACTTTCAACGCCTTTTATGCCATTTTTTTCCTTCTCTAAACAATTTTGTCAATTTCTAACCAATTTTCAGTCTTTCTTTTTCCTTTTCTAAACTATTTTTGCCTATTTTCCCTCCCATTTTAAGCCAATTTTGACCATTTCTAACCAATTTTTACTCACTTCGAACTCATTTTAAGTCATTTTTGTCTATTTCTAGCCTTGTCTAACAAAGCTTTTTTCCAGATTTAAGCCATTTTTGGCCATTTCTACCCCAGTTTTGCTCTTCTCTCATTATTGTTAAGCCGGTTTTGGCCGTTTCTAACCCAATTTTGCTCTTCTCTAAGAATTTTAAAGCCAATTTTGGCTATTTCTAATCCATTTCTGCCCAATTGCAACCAGTTTCAAGCCGTAGTTTTCCTTTCCTAACCCATTTTTGCACAACTCTAATAAATCTGGGCCCAATTTTGGCCATATCTAACCCATTTTTGGGCTTCTCTATCCCTTCTTAACCCATCTTTGACCAATTCTAACCCTTTATAACCTATTTTCAACCCCCTTCAAGCCGCCTTTGGACATTTCTTCCCCTGTGTTCCACCAATCTAACCCTTTTTAACCATTTGTGTCCATTTCTAACCCCGTATTGCACCTCCCTAACCCTTTTTAAACATTTGTGTCCATTTCTACCCCAGTGTTGCACTTCTCTAACCCTCATAAAGTCATTGTTTCCTCTTTCTAAACCATTTTTGCCCACTTTCAACGCCTTTTATGCCATTTTTTTCCTTCTCTAAACAATTTTCTCAATCTCTAAGCAATTTTCAGCCTTTCTTTTTCCTTTTCTAAACTATTTTTGCCTATTTTCCCTCCCTTTTTAAGTAAATTTTGACCATTTCTAACCTGTTTTTACTCAATTCTAAGTTATTTTATGTCTCTTTTGGCTATTTCCTGCCTTGTCTAGCTAAGCTCTTACCAGTTTTAAGTCATTTTTGCCCATTTCTTCCCATTTTCCACCAATCTAACACTTTTTAACCATTTGTGTCCATTCCTAACACAGTATTGCACCTCTCTAACTCTTTTTAAACATTTGTGTCCATTTCTACCCCAGTTTTGCACTTCTCTAACCCTCATAAAGCCATTGTTTCCTCTTTCTAAACCATTTTTGCCCACTTTCAACGCCTTTTATGCCATTTTTTTCCTTCTCTAAACAATTTTGTCAATTTCTAACCAATTTTCATCCTTTCTTTTTTCTTTTTCTAAACAATTTTTGTCCATTTCCCACCCTTTGTAAGACAATTTTGACCATTTCTAACCTGTTTTTACTCACTTCTAAGTTATTTTATGTCTCTTTTGGCTATTTCTTGCCTTGTCTAGCTAAGCTCTTACCAGTTTTAAGTCATTTTTGCCCATTTCTTCCCATTTTCCACCAATCTAACACTTTTTAACCATTTGTGTCCATTCCTAACACAGTATTGCACCTCTCTAACCCTTTTTAAAAATATGTGTCCATTTCTACCCCAGTTTTTGCACTTCTCTAACCCTCATAAAGCCATTGTTTCCTCTTTCTAAACCATTTTTGCCCACTTTCAATGCCTTTTATGCCATTTTTTTCCTTCTCTAAACAATTTTGTCAATTTCTAACCAATTTTCAGTCTTTCTTTTTCCTTTTCTAATCTATTTTTGCCTATTTTCCCTCCCATTTTAAGCCAATTTTGACCATTTCTAACCAATTTTTACTCACTTCGAACTCATTTTAAGTCATTTTTGTCTATTTCTAGCCTTGTCTAACAAAGCTTTTTTCCAGATTTAAGCCATTTTTGGCCATTTCTACCCCAGTTTTGCTCTTCTCTCATTATTGTTAAGCCGGTTTTGGCCGTTTCTAACCCAATTTTGCTCTTCTCTAAGAATTTTAAAGCCAATTTTGGCTATTTCTAATCCATTTCTGCCCAATTGCAACCAGTTTCAAGCCGTAGTTTTCCTTTCCTAACCCATTTTTGCACCTGTCTAATAAATCTGGGCCCAATTTTGGCCATATCTAACCCATTTTTGGGCTTCTCTATCCCTTCTTAACCCATCTTTGACCAATTCTAACCCTTTATAACCTATTTTCAACCCCCTTCAAGCCGCCTTTGGACATTTCTTCCCTGTTTTCCACCAATCTAACCCTTTTTAACCATTTGTGTCCATTTCTAACCCAGTATTGCACCTCCCTAACCCTTTTTAAACATTTGTGTCCATTTCTACCCCAGTGTTGCACTTCTCTAACCCTCATAAAGTCATTGTTTCCTCTTTCTAAACCATTTTTGCCCACTTTCAACGCCTTTTATGCCATTTTTTTCCTTCTCTAAACAATTTTCTCAATCTCTAAGCAATTTTCAGCCTTTCTTTTTCCTTTTCTAAACTATTTTTGCCTATTTTCCCTCCCTTTTTAAGTCAATTTTGACCATTTCTAACCTGTTTTTACTCACTTCTAAGTTATTTTATGTCTCTTTTGGCTATTTCCTGCCTTGTCTAGCTAAGCTCTTACCAGTTTTAAGTCATTTTTGCCCATTTCTTCCCATTTTCCACCAATCTAACACTTTTTAACCATTTGTGTCCATTCCTAACACAGTATTGCACCTCTCTAACTCTTTTTAAACATTTGTGTCCATTTCTACCCCAGTTTTGCACTTCTCTAACCCTCATAAAGCCATTGTTTCCTCTTTCTAAACCATTTTTGCCCACTTTCAACGCCTTTTATGCCATTTTTTTCCTTCTCTAAACAATTTTGTCAATTTCTAACCAATTTTCATCCTTTCTTTTTTCTTTTTCTAAACAATTTTTGTCCATTTCCCACCCTTTGTAAGACAATTTTGACCATTTCTAACCTGTTTTTACTCACTTCTAAGTTATTTTATGTCTCTTTTGGCTATTTCTTGCCTTGTCTAGCTAAGCTCTTACCAGTTTTATGTCATTTTTTGCCCATTTCTTCCCATTTTCCACCAATCTAACACTTTTTAACCATTTGTGTCCATTCCTAACACAGTATTGCACCTCTCTAACCCTTTTTAAACATATGTGTCCATTTCTACCCCAGTTTTGCACTTCTCTAACCCTCATAAAGCCATTGTTTCCTCTTTCTAAACCATTTTTGCCCACTTTCAACACCTTTTATGCCATTTTTTTCCTTCTCTAAACAATTTTGTCAATTTCTAACCAATTTTCAGTCTTTCTTTTTCCTTTTCTAAACTATTTTTGCCTATTTTCCCTCCCATTTTAAGCCAATTTTGACCATTTCTAACCAATTTTTACTCACTTCGAACTCATTTTAAGTCATTTTTGTCTATTTCTAGCCTTGTCTAACAAAGCTTTTTTCCAGATTTAAGCCATTTTTGGCCATTTCTACCCCAGTTTTGCTCTTCTCTCATTATTGTTAAGCCGGTTTTGGCCGTTTCTAACCCAATTTTGCTCTTCTCTAAGAATTTTAAAGCCAATTTTGGCTATTTCTAATCCATTTCTGCCCAATTGCAACCAGTTTCAAGCCGTAGTTTTCCTTTCCTAACCCATTTTTGCACCTGTCTAATAAATCTGGGCCCAATTTTGGCCATATCTAACCCATTTTTGGGCTTCTCTATCCCTTCTTAACCCATCTTTGACCAATTCTAACCCTTTATAACCTATTTTCAACCCCCTTCAAGCCGCCTTTGGACATTTCTTCCCCTGTTTTCCACCAATCTAACCCTTTTTAACCATTTGTGTCCATTTCTAACCCAGTATTGCTCCTCCCTAACCCTTTTTAAACATTTGTGTCCATTTCTACCCCAGTGTTGCACTTCTCTAACCCTCATAAAGTCATTGTTTCCTCTTTCTAAACCATTTTTGCCCACTTTCAACGCCTTTTATGCCATTTTTTTCCTTCTCTAAACAATTTTCTCAATCTCTAAGCAATTTTCAGCCTTTCTTTTTCCTTTTCTAAACTATTTTTGCCTATTTTCCCTCCCTTTTTAAGTAAATTTTGACCATTTCTAACCTGTTTTTACTCACTTCTAAGTTATTTTATGTCTCTTTTGGCTATTTCCTGCCTTGTCTAGCTAAGCTCTTACCAGTTTTAAGTCATTTTTGCCCATTTCTTCCCATTTTCCACCAATCTAACACTTTTTAACCATTTGTGTCCATTCCTAACACAGTATTGCACCTCTCTAACTCTTTTTAAACATTTGTGTCCATTTCTACCCCAGTTTTGCACTTCTCTAACCCTCATAAAGCCATTGTTTCCTCTTTCTAAACCATTTTTGCCCACTTTCAACGCCTTTTATGCCATTTTTTTCCTTCTCTAAACAATTTTGTCAATTTCTAACCAATTTTCATCCTTTCTTTTTCTTTTTCTAAACAATTTTTGTCCATTTCCCACCCTTTGTAAGACAATTTTGACCATTTCTAACCTGTTTTTACTCACTTCTAAGTTATTTTATGTCTCTTTTGGCTATTTCTTGCCTTGTCTAGCTAAGCTCTTACCAGTTTTAAGTCATTTTTGCCCATTTCTTCCCATTTTCCACCAATCTAACACTTTTTAACCATTTGTGTCCATTCCTAACACAGTATTGCACCTCTCTAACCCTTTTTAAACATATGTGTCCATTTCTACCCCAGTTTTGCACTTCTCTAACCCTCATAAAGCCATTGTTTCCTCTTTCTAAACCATTTTTGCCCACTTTCAACACCTTTTATGCCATTTTTTTCCTTCTCTAAACAATTTTGTCAATTTCTAACCAATTTTCAGTCTTTCTTTTTCCTTTTCTAAACTATTTTTGCCTATTTTCCCTCCCATTTTAAGCCAATTTTGACCATTTCTAACCAATTTTTACTCACTTCGAACTCATTTTAAGTCATTTTTGTCTATTTCTAGCCTTGTCTAACAAAGCTTTTTTCCAGATTTAAGCCATTTTTGGCCATTTCTACCCCAGTTTTGCTCTTCTCTCATTATTGTTAAGCCGGTTTTGGCCGTTTCTAACCCAATTTTGCTCTTCTCTAAGAATTTTAAAGCCAATTTTGGCTATTTCTAATCCATTTCTGCCCAATTGCAACCAGTTTCAAGCCGTAGTTTTCCTTTCCTAACCCATTTTTGCACAACTCTAATAAATCTGGGCCCAATTTTTGGCCATATCTAACCCATTTTTGGGCTTCTCTATCCCTTCTTAACCCATCTTTGACCAATTCTAACCCTTTATAACCTATTTTCAACCCCCTTCAAGCCGCCTTTGGACATTTCTTCCCCTGTTTTCCACCAATCTAACCCTTTTTAACCATTTGTGTCCATTTCTAACCCAGTATTGCACCTCCCTAACCCTTTTTAAACATTTGTGTCCATTTCTACCCCAGTGTTGCACTTCTCTAACCCTCATAAAGTCATTGTTTCCTCTTTCTAAACCATTTTTGCCCACTTTCAACGCCTTTTATGCCATTTTTTTCCTTCTCTAAACAATTTTCTCAATCTCTAAGCAATTTTCAGCCTTTCTTTTTCCTTTTCTAAACTATTTTTGCCTATTTTCCCTCCCTTTTTAAGTCAATTTTGACCATTTCTAACCTGTTTTTACTCACTTCTAAGTTATTTTATGTCTCTTTTGGCTATTTCCTGCCTTGTCTAGCTAAGCTCTTACCAGTTTTAAGTCATTTTTGCCCATTTCTTCCCATTTTCCACCAATCTAACACTTTTTAACCATTTGTGTCCATTCCTAACACAGTATTGCACCTCTCTAACTCTTTTTAAACATTTGTGTCCATTTCTACCCCAGTTTTGCACTTCTCTAACCCTCATAAAGCCATTGTTTCCTCTTTCTAAACCATTTTTGCCCACTTTCAACGCCTTTTATGCCATTTTTTTCCTTCTCTAAACAATTTTGTCAATTTCTAACCAATTTTCATCCTTTCTTTTTTCTTTTTCTAAACAATTTTTGTCCATTTCCCACCCTTTGTAAGACAATTTTGACCATTTCTAACCTGTTTTTACTCACTTCTAAGTTATTTTATGTCTCTTTTGGCTATTTCTTGCCTTGTCTAGCTAAGCTCTTACCAGTTTTAAGTCATTTTTGCCCATTTCTTCCCATTTTCCACCAATCTAACACTTTTTAACCATTTGTGTCCATTCCTAACACAGTATTGCACCTCTCTAACCCTTTTTAAACATGTGTCCATTTCTACCCCAGTTTTGCACTTCTCTAACCCTCATAAAGCCATTGTTTCCTCTTTCTAAACCATTTTTGCCCACTTTCAACGCCTTTTATGCCATTTTTTTCCTTCTCTAAACAATTTTGTCAATTTCTAACCAATTTTCAGTCTTTCTTTTTCCTTTTCTAAACTATTTTTGCCTATTTTCCCTCCCATTTTAAGCCAATTTTGACCATTTCTAACCAATTTTTACTCACTTCGAACTCATTTTAAGTCATTTTTGTCTATTTCTAGCCTTGTCTAACAAAGCTTTTTTCCAGATTTAAGCCATTTTTGGCCATTTCTACCCCAGTTTTGCTCTTCTCTCATTATTGTTAAGCCGGTTTTGGCCGTTTCTAACCCAATTTTGCTCTTCTCTAAGAATTTTAAAGCCAATTTTGGCTATTTCTAATCCATTTCTGCCCAATTGCAACCAGTTTCAAGCCGTAGTTTTCCTTTCCTAACCCATTTTTGCACCTGTCTAATAAATCTGGGCCCAATTTTGGCCATATCTAACCCATTTTTGGGCTTCTCTATCCCTTCTTAACCCATCTTTGACCAATTCTAACCCTTTATAACCTATTTTCAACCCCCTTCAAGCCGCCTTTGGACATTTCTTCCCCTGTTTTCCACCAATCTAACCCTTTTTAACCATTTGTGTCCATTTCTAACCCAGTATTGCACCTCCCTAACCCTTTTTAAACATTTGTGTCCATTTCTACCCCAGTGTTGCACTTCTCTAACCCTCATAAAGTCATTGTTTCCTCTTTCTAAACCATTTTTGCCCACTTTCAACGCCTTTTATGCCATTTTTTTCCTTCTCTAAACAATTTTCTCAATCTCTAAGCAATTTTCAGCCTTTCTTTTTCCTTTTCTAAACTATTTTGCCTATTTTCCCTCCCTTTTTAAGTAAATTTTGACCATTTCTAACCTGTTTTTACTCACTTCTAAGTTATTTTATGTCTCTTTTGGCTATTTCCTGCCTTGTCTAGCTAAGCTCTTACCAGTTTTAAGTCATTTTTGCCCATTTCTTCCCATTTTCCACCAATCTAACACTTTTTAACCATTTGTGTCCATTCCTAACACAGTATTGCACCTCTCTAACTCTTTTTAAACATTTGTGTCCATTTCTACCCCAGTTTTGCACTTCTCTAACCCTCATAAAGCCATTGTTTCCTCTTTCTAAACCATTTTTGCCCACTTTCAACGCCTTTTATGCCATTTTTTTCCTTCTCTAAACAATTTTGTCAATTTCTAACCAATTTTCATCCTTTCTTTTTTCTTTTTCTAAACAATTTTTGTCCATTTCCCACCCTTTGTAAGACAATTTTGACCATTTCTAACCTGTTTTTACTCACTTCTAAGTTATTTTATGTCTCTTTTGGCTATTTCTTGCCTTGTCTAGCTAAGCTCTTACCCGTTTTAAGTCATTTTTGCCCATTTCTTCCCATTTTCCACCAATCTAACACTTTTTAACCATTTGTGTCCATTCCTAACACAGTATTGCACCTCTCTAACCCTTTTTAAACATATGTGTCCATTTCTACCCCAGTTTTGCACTTCTCTAACCCTCATAAAGCCATTGTTTCCTCTTTCTAAACCATTTTTGCCCACTTTCAACACCTTTTATGCCATTTTTTTTCCTTCTCTAAACAATTTTGTCAATTTCTAACCAATTTTCAGTCTTTCTTTTTCCTTTTCTAAACTATTTTTGCCTATTTTCCCTCCCATTTTAAGCCAATTTTGACCATTTCTAACCAATTTTTACTCACTTCGAACTCATTTTAAGTCATTTTTGTCTATTTCTAGCCTTGTCTAACAAAGCTTTTTTCCAGATTTAAGCCATTTTTGGCCATTTCTACCCCAGTTTTGCTCTTCTCTCATTATTGTTAAGCCGGTTTTGGCCGTTTCTAACCCAATTTTGCTCTTCTCTAAGAATTTTAAAGCCAATTTTGGCTATTTCTAATCCATTTCTGCCCAATTGCAACCAGTTTCAAGCCGTAGTTTTCCTTTCCTAACCCATTTTTGCACCTGTCTAATAAATCTGGGCCCAATTTTGGCCATATCTAACCCATTTTTGGGCTTCTCTATCCCTTCTTAACCCATCTTTGACCAATTCTAACCCTTTATAACCTATTTTCAACCCCCTTCAAGCCGCCTTTGGACATTTCTTCCCCTGTTTTCCACCAATCTAACCCTTTTTAACCATTTGTGTCCATTTCTAACCCAGTATTGCTCCTCCCTAACCCTTTTTAAACATTTGTGTCCATTTCTACCCCAGTGTTGCACTTCTCTAACCCTCATAAAGTCATTGTTTCCTCTTTCTAAACCATTTTTGCCCACTTTCAACGCCTTTTATGCCATTTTTTTTCCTTCTCTAAACAATTTTCTCAATCTCTAAGCAATTTTCAGCCTTTCTTTTTCCTTTTCTAAACTATTTTTGCCTATTTTCCCTCCCTTTTTAAGTAAATTTTGACCATTTCTAACCTGTTTTTACTCACTTCTAAGTTATTTTATGTCTCTTTTGGCTATTTCCTGCCTTGTCTAGCTAAGCTCTTACCAGTTTTAAGTCATTTTTGCCCATTTCTTCCCATTTTCCACCAATCTAACACTTTTTAACCATTTGTGTCCATTCCTAACACAGTATTGCACCTCTCTAACTCTTTTTAAACATTTGTGTCCATTTCTACCCCAGTTTTGCACTTCTCTAACCCTCATAAAGCCATTGTTTCCTCTTTCTAAACCATTTTTTGCCCACTTTCAACGCCTTTTATGCCATTTTTTTTCCTTCTCTAAACAATTTTGTCAATTTCTAACCAATTTTCATCCTTTCTTTTTTCTTTTTCTAAACAATTTTTGTCCATTTCCCACCCTTTGTAAGACAATTTTGACCATTTCTAACCTGTTTTTACTCACTTCTAAGTTATTTTATGTCTCTTTTGGCTATTTCTTGCCTTGTCTAGCTAAGCTCTTACCAGTTTTAAGTCATTTTTGCCCATTTCTTCCCATTTTCCACCAATCTAACACTTTTTAACCATTTGTGTCCATTCCTAACACAGTATTGCACCTCTCTAACCCTTTTTAAACATATGTGTCCATTTCTACCCCAGTTTTGCACTTCTCTAACCCTCATAAAGCCATTGTTTCCTCTTTCTAAACCATTTTTGCCCACTTTCAACACCTTTTATGCCATTTTTTTCCTTCTCTAAACAATTTTGTCAATTTCTAACCAATTTTCAGTCTTTCTTTTTCCTTTTCTAAACTATTTTTGCCTATTTTCCCTCCCATTTTAAGCCAATTTTGACCATTTCTAACCAATTTTTACTCACTTCGAACTCATTTTAAGTCATTTTTGTCTATTTCTTGCCTTGTCTAACAAAGCTTTTTTCCAGATTTAAGCCATTTTTGGCCATTTCTACCCCAGTTTTGCTCTTCTCTCATTATTGTTAAGCCGGTTTTGGCCGTTTCTAACCCAATTTTGCTCTTCTCTAAGAATTTTAAAGCCAATTTTGGCTATTTCTAATCCATTTCTGCCCAATTGCAACCAGTTTCAAGCCGTAGTTTTCCTTTCCTAACCCATTTTTGCACCTGTCTAATAAATCTGGGCCCAATTTTGGCCATATCTAACCCATTTTTGGGCTTCTCTATCCCTTCTTAACCCATCTTTGACCAATTCTAACCCTTTATAACCTATTTTCAACCCCCTTCAAGCCGCCTTTGGACATTTCTTCCCCTGTTTTCCACCAATCTAACCCTTTTTAACCATTTGTGTCCATTTCTAACCCAGTATTGCACCTCCCTAACCCTTTTTAAACATTTGTGTCCATTTCTACCCCAGTGTTGCACTTCTCTAACCCTCATAAAGTCATTGTTTCCTCTTTCTAAACCATTTTTGCCCACTTTCAACGCCTTTTATGCCATTTTTTTCCTTCTCTAAACAATTTTCTCAATCTCTAAGCAATTTTCAGCCTTTCTTTTTCCTTTTCTAAACTATTTTTGCCTATTTTCCCTCCCTTTTTAAGTCAATTTTGACCATTTCTAACCTGTTTTTACTCACTTCTAAGTTATTTTATGTCTCTTTTGGCTATTTCCTGCCTTGTCTAGCTAAGCTCTTACCAGTTTTAAGTCATTTTTGCCCATTTCTTCCCATTTTCCACCAATCTAACACTTTTTAACCATTTGTGTCCATTCCTAACACAGTATTGCACCTCTCTAACTCTTTTTAAACATTTGTGTCCATTTCTACCCCAGTTTTGCACTTCTCTAACCCTCATAAAGCCATTGTTTCCTCTTTCTAAACCATTTTTGCCCACTTTCAACGCCTTTTATGCCATTTTTTTTCCTTCTCTAAACAATTTTGTCAATTTCTAACCAATTTTCATCCTTTCTTTTTTCTTTTTCTAAACAATTTTTGTCCATTTCCCACCCTTTGTAAGACAATTTTGACCATTTCTAACCTGTTTTTACTCACTTCTAAGTTATTTTATGTCTCTTTTGGCTATTTCTTGCCTTGTCTAGCTAAGCTCTTACCAGTTTTATGTCATTTTTGCCCATTTCTTCCCATTTTCCACCAATCTAACACTTTTTAACCATTTGTGTCCATTCCTAACACAGTATTGCACCTCTCTAACCCTTTTTAAACATATGTGTCCATTTCTACCCCAGTTTTGCACTTCTCTAACCCTCATAAAGCCATTGTTTCCTCTTTCTAAACCATTTTTGCCCACTTTCAACACCTTTTATGCCATTTTTTTCCTTCTCTAAACAATTTTGTCAATTTCTAACCAATTTTCAGTCTTTCTTTTTCCTTTTCTAAACTATTTTTGCCTATTTTCCCTCCCATTTTAAGCCAATTTTGACCATTTCTAACCAATTTTTACTCACTTCGAACTCATTTTAAGTCATTTTTGTCTATTTCTAGCCTTGTCTAACAAAGCTTTTTTCCAGATTTAAGCCATTTTTGGCCATTTCTACCCCAGTTTTGCTCTTCTCTCATTATTGTTAAGCCGGTTTTGGCCGTTTCTAACCCAATTTTGCTCTTCTCTAAGAATTTTAAAGCCAATTTTGGCTATTTCTAATCCATTTCTGCCCAATTGCAACCAGTTTCAAGCCGTAGTTTTCCTTTCCTAACCCATTTTTGCACCTGTCTAATAAATCTGGGCCCAATTTTGGCCATATCTAACCCATTTTTGGGCTTCTCTATCCCTTCTTAACCCATCTTTGACCAATTCTAACCCTTTATAACCTATTTTCAACCCCCTTCAAGCCGCCTTTGGACATTTCTTCCCCTGTTTTCCACCAATCTAACCCTTTTTAACCATTTGTGTCCATTTCTAACCCAGTATTGCTCCTCCCTAACCCTTTTTAAACATTTGTGTCCATTTCTACCCCAGTGTTGCACTTCTCTAACCCTCATAAAGTCATTGTTTCCTCTTTCTAAACCATTTTTGCCCACTTTCAACGCCTTTTATGCCATTTTTTTCCTTCTCTAAACAATTTTCTCAATCTCTAAGCAATTTTCAGCCTTTCTTTTTCCTTTTCTAAACTATTTTTGCCTATTTTCCCTCCCTTTTTAAGTCAATTTTGACCATTTCTAACCTGTTTTTACTCACTTCTAACTTATTTTATGTCTCTTTTGGCTATTTCCTGCCTTGTCTAGCTAAGCTCTTACCAGTTTTAAGTCATTTTTGCCCATTTCTTCCCATTTTCCACCAATCTAACACTTTTTAACCATTTGTGTCCATTCCTAACACAGTATTGCACCTCTCTAACTCTTTTTAAACATTTGTGTCCATTTCTACCCCAGTTTTGCACTTCTCTAACCCTCATAAAGCCATTGTTTCCTCTTTCTAAACCATTTTTGCCCACTTTCAACGCCTTTTATGCCATTTTTTTCCTTCTCTAAACAATTTTGTCAATTTCTAACCAATTTTCATCCTTTCTTTTTTCTTTTTCTAAACAATTTTTGTCCATTTCCCACCCTTTGTAAGACAATTTTGACCATTTCTAACCTGTTTTTACTCACTTCTAAGTTATTTTATGTCTCTTTTGGCTATTTCTTGCCTTGTCTAGCTAAGCTCTTACCAGTTTTAAGTCATTTTTGCCCATTTCTTCCCATTTTCCACCAATCTAACACTTTTTAACCATTTGTGTCCATTCCTAACACAGTATTGCACCTCTCTAACTCTTTTTAAACATTTGTGTCCATTTCTACCCCAGTTTTGCACTTCTCTAACCCTCATAAAGTCATTGTTTCCTCTTTCTAAACCATTTTTGCCCACTTTCAACGCCTTTTATGCCATTTTTTTCCTTCTCTAAACAATTTTCTCAATCTCTAAGCAATTTTCAGCCTTTCTTTTTCCTTTTCTAAACTATTTTTGCCTATTTTCCCTCCCTTTTTAAGTAAATTTTGACCATTTCTAACCTGTTTTTACTCACTTCTAACTTATTTTATGTCTCTTTTGGCTATTTCTTGCCTTGTCTAGCTAAGCTCTTACCAGTTTTAAGTCATTTTTGCCCATTTCTTCCCATTTTCCACCAATCTAACACTTTTTAACCATTTGTGTCCATTCCTAACACAGTATTGCACCTCTCTAACTCTTTTTAAACATTTGTGTCCATTTCTACCCCAGTTTTGCACTTCTCTAACCCTCATAAAGCCATTGTTTCCTCTTTCTAAACCATTTTTGCCCACTTTCAACGCCTTTTATGCCATTTTTTTCCTTCTCTAAACAATTTTGTCAATTTCTAACCAATTTTCATCCTTTCTTTTTTCTTTTTCTAAACAATTTTTGTCCATTTCCCACCCTTTGTAAGACAATTTTGACCATTTCTAACCTGTTTTTACTCACTTCTAAGTTATTTTATGTCTCTTTTGGCTATTTCTTGCCTTGTCTAGCTAAGCTCTTACCAGTTTTAAGTCATTTTTGCCCATTTCTTCCCATTTTCCACCAATCTAACACTTTTTAACCATTTGTGTCCATTCCTAACACAGTATTGCACCTCTCTAACCCTTTTTCAACATGTGTGTCCATTTCTACCCCAGTTTTGCACTTCTCTAACCCTCATAAAGCCATTGTTTCCTCTTTCTAAACCATTTTTGCCCACTTTCAACACCTTTTATGCCATTTTTTTCCTTCTCTAAACAATTTTGTCAATTTCTAACCAATTTTCAGTCTTTCTTTTTCCTTTTCTAAACTATTTTTGCCTATTTTCCCTCCCATTTTAAGCCAATTTTGACCATTTCTAACCAATTTTTACTCACTTCGAACTCATTTTAAGTCATTTTTGTCTATTTCTAGCCTTGTCTAACAAAGCTTTTTTCCAGATTTAAGCCATTTTTGGCCATTTCTACCCCAGTTTTGCTCTTCTCTCATTATTGTTAAGCCGGTTTTGGCCGTTTCTAACCCAATTTTGCTCTTCTCTAAGAATTTTAAAGCCAATTTTGGCTATTTCTAATCCATTTCTGCCCAATTGCAACCAGTTTCAAGCCGTAGTTTTCCTTTCCTAACCCATTTTTGCACCTGTCTAATAAATCTGGGCCCAATTTTGGCCATATCTAACCCATTTTTGGGCTTCTCTATCCCTTCTTAACCCATCTTTGACCAATTCTAACCCTTTATAACCTATTTTCAACCCCCTTCAAGCCGCCTTTGGACATTTCTTCCCCTGTTTTCCACCAATCTAACCCTTTTTAACCATTTGTGTCCATTTCTAACCCAGTATTGCACCTCCCTAACCCTTTTTAAACATTTGTGTCCATTTCTACCCCAGTGTTGCACTTCTCTAACCCTCATAAAGTCATTGTTTCCTCTTTCTAAACCATTTTTGCCCACTTTCAACGCCTTTTATGCCATTTTTTTCCTTCTCTAAACAATTTTCTCAATCTCTAAGCAATTTTCAGCCTTTCTTTTTCCTTTTCTAAACTATTTTTGCCTATTTTCCCTCCCTTTTTAAGTAAATTTTGACCATTTCTAACCTGTTTTTACTCACTTCTAACTTATTTTATGTCTCTTTTGGCTATTTCCTGCCTTGTCTAGCTAAGCTCTTACCAGTTTTAAGTCATTTTTGCCCATTTCTTCCCATTTTCCACCAATCTAACACTTTTTAACCATTTGTGTCCATTCCTAACACAGTATTGCACCTCTCTAACTCTTTTTAAACATTTGTGTCCATTTCTACCCCAGTTTTGCACTTCTCTAACCCTCATAAAGCCATTGTTTCCTCTTTCTAAACCATTTTTGCCCACTTTCAACGCCTTTTATGCCATTTTTTTCCTTCTCTAAACAATTTTGTCAATTTCTAACCAATTTTCATCCTTTCTTTTTTCTTTTTCTAAACAATTTTTGTCCATTTCCCACCCTTTGTAAGACAATTTTGACCATTTCTAACCTGTTTTTACTCACTTCTAAGTTATTTTATGTCTCTTTTGGCTATTTCTTGCCTTGTCTAGCTAAGCTCTTACCAGTTTTAAGTCATTTTTGCCCATTTCTTCCCATTTTCCACCAATCTAACACTTTTTAACCATTTGTGTCCATTCCTAACACAGTATTGCACCTCTCTAACCCTTTTTAAACATATGTGTCCATTTCTACCCCAGTTTTGCACTTCTCTAACCCTCATAAAGCCATTGTTTCCTCTTTCTAAACCATTTTTGCCCACTTTCAACACCTTTTATGCCATTTTTTTCCTTCTCTAAACAATTTTGTCAATTTCTAACCAATTTTCAGTCTTTCTTTTTCCTTTTCTAAACTATTTTTGCCTATTTTCCCTCCCATTTTAAGCCAATTTTGACCATTTCTAACCAATTTTTACTCACTTCGAACTCATTTTAAGTCATTTTTGTCTATTTCTAGCCTTGTCTAACAAAGCTTTTTTCCAGATTTAAGCCATTTTTGGCCATTTCTACCCCAGTTTTGCTCTTCTCTCATTATTGTTAAGCCGGTTTTGGCCGTTTCTAACCCAATTTTGCTCTTCTCTAAGAATTTTAAAGCCAATTTTGGCTATTTCTAATCCATTTCTGCCCAATTGCAACCAGTTTCAAGCCGTAGTTTTCCTTTCCTAACCCATTTTTGCACCTGTCTAATAAATCTGGGCCCAATTTTGGCCATATCTAACCCATTTTTGGGCTTCTCTATCCCTTCTTAACCCATCTTTGACCAATTCTAACCCTTTATAACCTATTTTCAACCCCCTTCAAGCCGCCTTTGGACATTTCTTCCCCTGTTTTCCACCAATCTAACCCTTTTTAACCATTTGTGTCCATTTCTAACCCAGTATTGCACCTCCCTAACCCTTTTTAAACATTTGTGTCCATTTCTACCCCAGTGTTGCACTTCTCTAACCCTCATAAAGTCATTGTTTCCTCTTTCTAAACCATTTTTGCCCACTTTCAACGCCTTTTATGCCATTTTTTTCCTTCTCTAAACAATTTTCTCAATCTCTAAGCAATTTTCAGCCTTTCTTTTTCCTTTTCTAAACTATTTTTGCCTATTTTCCCTCCCTTTTTAAGTCAATTTTGACCATTTCTAACCTGTTTTTACTCACTTCTAAGTTATTTTATGTCTCTTTTGGCTATTTCCTGCCTTGTCTAGCTAAGCTCTTACCAGTTTTAAGTCATTTTTGCCCATTTCTTCCCATTTTCCACCAATCTAACACTTTTTAACCATTTGTGTCCATTCCTAACACAGTATTGCACCTCTCTAACTCTTTTTAAACATTTGTGTCCATTTCTACCCCAGTTTTGCACTTCTCTAACCCTCATAAAGCCATTGTTTCCTCTTTCTAAACCATTTTTGCCCACTTTCAACGCCTTTTATGCCATTTTTTTTCCTTCTCTAAACAATTTTGTCAATTTCTAACCAATTTTCATCCTTTCTTTTTTCTTTTTCTAAACAATTTTTGTCCATTTCCCACCCTTTGTAAGACAATTTTGACCATTTCTAACCTGTTTTTACTCACTTCTAAGTTATTTTATGTCTCTTTTGGCTATTTCTTGCCTTGTCTAGCTAAGCTCTTACCAGTTTTAAGTCATTTTTGCCCATTTCTTCCCATTTTCCACCAATCTAACACTTTTTAACCATTTGTGTCCATTCCTAACACAGTATTGCACCTCTCTAACCCTTTTTAAACATATGTGTCCATTTCTACCCCAGTTTTGCACTTCTCTAACCCTCATAAAGCCATTGTTTCCTCTTTCTAAACCATTTTTGCCCACTTTCAACACCTTTTATGCCATTTTTTTCCTTCTCTAAACAATTTTGTCAATTTCTAACCAATTTTCAGTCTTTCTTTTTCCTTTTCTAAACTATTTTTGCCTATTTTCCCTCCCATTTTAAGCCAATTTTGACCATTTCTAACCAATTTTTACTCACTTCGAACTCATTTTAAGTCATTTTTGTCTATTTCTAGCCTTGTCTAACAAAGCTTTTTTCCAGATTTAAGCCATTTTTGGCCATTTCTACCCCAGTTTTGCTCTTCTCTCATTATTGTTAAGCCGGTTTTGGCCGTTTCTAACCCAATTTTGCTCTTCTCTAAGAATTTTAAAGCCAATTTTGGCTATTTCTAATCCATTTCTGCCCAATTGCAACCAGTTTCAAGCCGTAGTTTTCCTTTCCTAACCCATTTTTGCACCTGTCTAATAAATCTGGGCCCAATTTTGGCCATATCTAACCCATTTTTGGGCTTCTCTATCCCTTCTTAACCCATCTTTGACCAATTCTAACCCTTTATAACCTATTTTCAACCCCCTTCAAGCCGCCTTTGGACATTTCTTCCCCTGTTTTCCACCAATCTAACCCTTTTTAACCATTTGTGTCCATTTCTAACCCAGTATTGCACCTCCCTAACCCTTTTTAAACATTTGTGTCCATTTCTACCCCAGTGTTGCACTTCTCTAACCCTCATAAAGTCATTGTTTCCTCTTTCTAAACCATTTTTGCCCACTTTCAACGCCTTTTATGCCATTTTTTTCCTTCTCTAAACAATTTTCTCAATCTCTAAGCAATTTTCAGCCTTTCTTTTTCCTTTTCTAAACTATTTTTGCCTATTTTCCCTCCCTTTTTAAGTCAATTTTGACCATTTCTAACCTGTTTTTACTCACTTCTAAGTTATTTTATGTCTCTTTTGGCTATTTCCTGCCTTGTCTAGCTAAGCTCTTACCAGTTTTAAGTCATTTTTGCCCATTTCTTCCCATTTTCCACCAATCTAACACTTTTTAACCATTTGTGTCCATTCCTAACACAGTATTGCACCTCTCTAACTCTTTTTAAACATTTGTGTCCATTTCTACCCCAGTTTTGCACTTCTCTAACCCTCATAAAGCCATTGTTTCCTCTTTCTAAACCATTTTTGCCCACTTTCAACGCCTTTTATGCCATTTTTTTCCTTCTCTAAACAATTTTGTCAATTTCTAACCAATTTTCATCCTTTCTTTTTTCTTTTTCTAAACAATTTTTGTCCATTTCCCACCCTTTGTAAGACAATTTTGACCATTTCTAACCTGTTTTTACTCACTTCTAAGTTATTTTATGTCTCTTTTGGCTATTTCTTGCCTTGTCTAGCTAAGCTCTTACCAGTTTTATGTCATTTTTGCCCATTTCTTCCCATTTTCCACCAATCTAACACTTTTTAACCATTTGTGTCCATTCCTAACACAGTATTGCACCTCTCTAACCCTTTTTAAACATATGTGTCCATTTCTACCCCAGTTTTGCACTTCTCTAACCCTCATAAAGCCATTGTTTCCTCTTTCTAAACCATTTTTGCCCACTTTCAACACCTTTTATGCCATTTTTTTCCTTCTCTAAACAATTTTGTCAATTTCTAACCAATTTTCAGTCTTTCTTTTTCCTTTTCTAAACTATTTTTGCCTATTTTCCCTCCCATTTTAAGCCAATTTTGACCATTTCTAACCAATTTTTACTCACTTCGAACTCATTTTAAGTCATTTTTGTCTATTTCTAGCCTTGTCTAACAAAGCTTTTTTCCAGATTTAAGCCATTTTTGGCCATTTCTACCCCAGTTTTGCTCTTCTCTCATTATTGTTAAGCCGGTTTTTGGCCGTTTCTAACCCAATTTTGCTCTTCTCTAAGAATTTTAAAGCCAATTTTGGCTATTTCTAATCCATTTCTGCCCAATTGCAACCAGTTTCAAGCCGTAGTTTTCCTTTCCTAACCCATTTTTGCACCTGTCTAATAAATCTGGGCCCAATTTTGGCCATATCTAACCCATTTTTGGGCTTCTCTATCCCTTCTTAACCCATCTTTGACCAATTCTAACCCTTTATAACCTATTTTCAACCCCCTTCAAGCCGCCTTTGGACATTTTCTTCCCCTGTTTTCCACCAATCTAACCCTTTTTAACCATTTGTGTCCATTTCTAACCCAGTATTGCACCTCCCTAACCCTTTTTAAACATTTGTGTCCATTTCTACCCCAGTGTTGCACTTCTCTAACCCTCATAAAGTCATTGTTTCCTCTTTCTAAACCATTTTTGCCCACTTTCAACGCCTTTTATGCCATTTTTTTCCTTCTCTAAACAATTTTCTCAATCTCTAAGCAATTTTCAGCCTTTCTTTTTCCTTTTCTAAACTATTTTTGCCTATTTTCCCTCCCTTTTTAAGTCAATTTTGACCATTTCTAACCTGTTTTTACTCACTTCTAAGTTATTTTATGTCTCTTTTGGCTATTTCCTGCCTTGTCTAGCTAAGCTCTTACCAGTTTTAAGTCATTTTTGCCCATTTCTTCCCATTTTCCACCAATCTAACACTTTTTAACCATTTGTGTCCATTCCTAACACAGTATTGCACCTCTCTAACTCTTTTTAAACATTTGTGTCCATTTCTACCCCAGTTTTGCACTTCTCTAACCCTCATAAAGCCATTGTTTCCTCTTTCTAAACCATTTTTGCCCACTTTCAACGCCTTTTATGCCATTTTTTTTCCTTCTCTAAACAATTTTGTCAATTTCTAACCAATTTTCATCCTTTCTTTTTTCTTTTTCTAAACAATTTTTGTCCATTTCCCACCCTTTGTAAGACAATTTTGACCATTTCTAACCTGTTTTTACTCACTTCTAAGTTATTTTATGTCTCTTTTGGCTATTTCTTGCCTTGTCTAGCTAAGCTCTTACCAGTTTTATGTCATTTTTGCCCATTTCTTCCCATTTTCCACCAATCTAACACTTTTTAACCATTTGTGTCCATTCCTAACACAGTATTGCACCTCTCTAACCCTTTTTAAACATATGTGTCCATTTCTACCCCAGTTTTGCACTTCTCTAACCCTCATAAAGCCATTGTTTCCTCTTTCTAAACCATTTTTGCCCACTTTCAACACCTTTTATGCCATTTTTTTCCTTCTCTAAACAATTTTGTCAATTTCTAACCAATTTTCAGTCTTTCTTTTTCCTTTTCTAAACTATTTTTGCCTATTTTCCCTCCCATTTTAAGCCAATTTTGACCATTTCTAACCAATTTTTACTCACTTCGAACTCATTTTAAGTCATTTTTGTCTATTTCTAGCCTTGTCTAACAAAGCTTTTTTCCAGATTTAAGCCATTTTTGGCCATTTCTACCCCAGTTTTGCTCTTCTCTCATTATTGTTAAGCCGGTTTTGGCCGTTTCTAACCCAATTTTGCTCTTCTCTAAGAATTTTAAAGCCAATTTTGGCTATTTCTAATCCATTTCTGCCCAATTGCAACCAGTTTCAAGCCGTAGTTTTCCTTTCCTAACCCATTTTTGCACCTGTCTAATAAATCTGGGCCCAATTTTGGCCATATCTAACCCATTTTTGGGCTTCTCTATCCCTTCTTAACCCATCTTTGACCAATTCTAACCCTTTATAACCTATTTTCAACCCCCTTCAAGCCGCCTTTGGACATTTCTTCCCCTGTTTTCCACCAATCTAACCCTTTTTAACCATTTGTGTCCATTTCTAACCCAGTATTGCACCTCCCTAACCCTTTTTAAACATTTGTGTCCATTTCTACCCCAGTGTTGCACTTCTCTAACCCTCATAAAGTCATTGTTTCCTCTTTCTAAACCATTTTTGCCCACTTTCAACGCCTTTTATGCCATTTTTTTCCTTCTCTAAACAATTTTCTCAATCTCTAAGCAATTTTCAGCCTTTCTTTTTCCTTTTCTAAACTATTTTTGCCTATTTTCCCTCCCTTTTTAAGTCAATTTTGACCATTTCTAACCTGTTTTTACTCACTTCTAAGTTATTTTATGTCTCTTTTGGCTATTTCTTGCCTTGTCTAGCTAAGCTCTTACCAGTTTTAAGTCATTTTTGCCCATTTCTTCCCATTTTCCACCAATCTAACACTTTTTAACCATTTGTGTCCATTCCTAACACAGTATTGCACCTCTCTAACTCTTTTTAAACATTTGTGTCCATTTCTACCCCAGTTTTGCACTTCTCTAACCCTCATAAAGCCATTGTTTCCTCTTTCTAAACCATTTTTGCCCACTTTCAACGCCTTTTATGCCATTTTTTTCCTTCTCTAAACAATTTTGTCAATTTCTAACCAATTTTCATCCTTTCTTTTTTCTTTTTCTAAACAATTTTTGTCCATTTCCCACCCTTTGTAAGACAATTTTGACCATTTCTAACCTGTTTTTACTCACTTCTAAGTTATTTTATGTCTCTTTTGGCTATTTCTTGCCTTGTCTAGCTAAGCTCTTACCAGTTTTATGTCATTTTTGCCCATTTCTTCCCATTTTCCACCAATCTAACACTTTTTAACCATTTGTGTCCATTCCTAACACAGTATTGCACCTCTCTAACCCTTTTTAAACATATGTGTCCATTTCTACCCCAGTTTTGCACTTCTCTAACCCTCATAAAGCCATTGTTTCCTCTTTCTAAACCATTTTTGCCCACTTTCAACACCTTTTATGCCATTTTTTTCCTTCTCTAAACAATTTTGTCAATTTCTAACCAATTTTCAGTCTTTCTTTTTCCTTTTCTAAACTATTTTTGCCTATTTTCCCTCCCATTTTAAGCCAATTTTGACCATTTCTAACCAATTTTTACTCACTTCGAACTCATTTTAAGTCATTTTTGTCTATTTCTAGCTTTGTCTAACAAAGCTTTTTTCCAGATTTAAGCCATTTTTGGCCATTTCTACCCCAGTTTTGCTCTTCTCTCATTATTGTTAAGCCGGTTTTGGCCGTTTCTAACCCAATTTTGCTCTTCTCTAAGAATTTTAAAGCCAATTTTGGCTATTTCTAATCCATTTCTGCCCAATTGCAACCAGTTTCAAGCCGTAGTTTTCCTTTCCTAACCCATTTTTGCACCTGTCTAATAAATCTGGGCCCAATTTTGGCCATATCTAACCCATTTTTGGGCTTCTCTATCCCTTCTTAACCCATCTTTGACCAATTCTAACCCTTTATAACCTATTTTCAACCCCCTTCAAGCCGCCTTTGGACATTTCTTCCCCTGTTTTCCACCAATCTAACCCTTTTTAACCATTTGTGTCCATTTCTAACCCAGTATTGCACCTCCCTAACCCTTTTTAAACATTTGTGTCCATTTCTACCCCAGTGTTGCACTTCTCTAACCCTCATAAAGTCATTGTTTCCTCTTTCTAAACCATTTTTGCCCACTTTCAACGCCTTTTATGCCATTTTTTTTCCTTCTCTAAACAATTTTCTCAATCTCTAAGCAATTTTCAGCCTTTCTTTTTCCTTTTCTAAACTATTTTTGCCTATTTTCCCTCCCTTTTTAAGTCAATTTTGACCATTTCTAACCTGTTTTTACTCACTTCTAAGTTATTTTATGTCTCTTTTGGCTATTTCCTGCCTTGTCTAGCTAAGCTCTTACCAGTTTTAAGTCATTTTTGCCCATTTCTTCCCATTTTCCACCAATCTAACACTTTTTAACCATTTGTGTCCATTCCTAACACAGTATTGCACCTCTCTAACTCTTTTTAAACATTTGTGTCCATTTCTACCCCAGTTTTGCACTTCTCTAACCCTCATAAAGCCATTGTTTCCTCTTTCTAAACCATTTTTGCCCACTTTCAACGCCTTTTATGCCATTTTTTTCCTTCTCTAAACAATTTTGTCAATTTCTAACCAATTTTCATCCTTTCTTTTTTCTTTTTCTAAACAATTTTTGTCCATTTCCCACCCTTTGTAAGACAATTTTGACCATTTCTAACCTGTTTTTACTCACTTCTAAGTTATTTTATGTCTCTTTTGGCTATTTCTTGCCTTGTCTAGCTAAGCTCTTACCAGTTTTATGTCATTTTTGCCCATTTCTTCCCATTTTCCACCAATCTAACACTTTTTAACCATTTGTGTCCATTCCTAACACAGTATTGCACCTCTCTAACCCTTTTTAAACATATGTGTCCATTTCTACCCCAGTTTTGCACTTCTCTAACCCTCATAAAGCCATTGTTTCCTCTTTCTAAACCATTTTTGCCCACTTTCAACACCTTTTATGCCATTTTTTTCCTTCTCTAAACAATTTTGTCAATTTCTAACCAATTTTCAGTCTTTCTTTTTCCTTTTCTAAACTATTTTTGCCTATTTTCCCTCCCATTTTAAGCCAATTTTGACCATTTCTAACCAATTTTTACTCACTTCGAACTCATTTTAAGTCATTTTTGTCTATTTCTAGCCTTGTCTAACAAAGCTTTTTTCCAGATTTAAGCCATTTTTGGCCATTTCTACCCCAGTTTTGCTCTTCTCTCATTATTGTTAAGCCGGTTTTGGCCGTTTCTAACCCAATTTTGCTCTTCTCTAAGAATTTTAAAGCCAATTTTGGCTATTTCTAATCCATTTCTGCCCAATTGCAACCAGTTTCAAGCCGTAGTTTTCCTTTCCTAACCCATTTTTGCACAACTCTAATAAATCTGGGCCCAATTTTGGCCATATCTAACCCATTTTTGGGCTTCTCTATCCCTTCTTAACCCATCTTTGACCAATTCTAACCCTTTATAACCTATTTTCAACCCCCTTCAAGCCGCCTTTGGACATTTCTTCCCCTGTTTTCCACCAATCTAACCCTTTTTAACCATTTGTGTCCATTTCTAACCCAGTATTGCTCCTCCCTAACCCTTTTTAAACATTTGTGTCCATTTCTACCCCAGTTTTGCACTTCTCTAACCCTCATAAAGTCATTGTTTCCTCTTTCTAAACCATTTTTGCCCACTTTCAACGCCTTTTATGCCATTTTTTTCCTTCTCTAAACAATTTTCTCAATCTCTAAGCAATTTTCAGCCTTTCTTTTTCCTTTTCTAAACTATTTTTGCCTATTTTCCCTCCCTTTTTAAGTCAATTTTGACCATTTCTAACCTGTTTTTACTCACTTCTAAGTTATTTTATGTCTCTTTTGGCTATTTCCTGCCTTGTCTAGCTAAGCTCTTACCAGTTTTAAGTCATTTTTGCCCATTTCTTCCCATTTTCCACCAATCTAACACTTTTTAACCATTTGTGTCCATTCCTAACACAGTATTGCACCTCTCTAACTCTTTTTAAACATTTGTGTCCATTTCTACCCCAGTTTTGCACTTCTCTAACCCTCATAAAGCCATTGTTTCCTCTTTCTAAACCATTTTTGCCCACTTTCAACGCCTTTTATGCCATTTTTTTCCTTCTCTAAACAATTTTGTCAATTTCTAACCAATTTTCATCCTTTCTTTTTTCTTTTTCTAAACAATTTTTGTCCATTTCCCACCCTTTGTAAGACAATTTTGACCATTTCTAACCTGTTTTTACTCACTTCTAAGTTATTTTATGTCTCTTTTGGCTATTTCTTGCCTTGTCTAGCTAAGCTCTTACCAGTTTTAAGTCATTTTTGCCCATTTCTTCCCATTTTCCACCAATCTAACACTTTTTAACCATTTGTGTCCATTCCTAACACAGTATTGCACCTCTCTAACCCTTTTTAAACATATGTGTCCATTTCTACCCCAGTTTTGCACTTCTCTAACCCTCATAAAGCCATTGTTTCCTCTTTCTAAACCATTTTTGCCCACTTTCAACACCTTTTATGCCATTTTTTTTCCTTCTCTAAACAATTTTGTCAATTTCTAACCAATTTTCAGTCTTTCTTTTTCCTTTTCTAAACTATTTTTGCCTATTTTCCCTCCCATTTTAAGCCAATTTTGACCATTTCTAACCAATTTTTTACTCACTTCGAACTCATTTTAAGTCATTTTTGTCTATTTCTAGCCTTGTCTAACAAAGCTTTTTTCCAGATTTAAGCCATTTTTGGCCATTTCTACCCCAGTTTTGCTCTTCTCTCATTATTGTTAAGCCGGTTTTGGCCGTTTCTAACCCAATTTTGCTCTTCTCTAAGAATTTTAAAGCCAATTTTGGCTATTTCTAATCCATTTCTGCCCAATTGCAACCAGTTTCAAGCCGTAGTTTTCCTTTCCTAACCCATTTTTGCACAACTCTAATAAATCTGGGCCCAATTTTGGCCATATCTAACCCATTTTTGGGCTTCTCTATCCCTTCTTAACCCATCTTTGACCAATTCTAACCCTTTATAACCTATTTTCAACCCCCTTCAAGCCGCCTTTGGACATTTCTTCCCCTGTTTTCCACCAATCTAACCCTTTTTAACCATTTGTGTCCATTTCTAACCCAGTATTGCTCCTCCCTAACCCTTTTTAAACATTTGTGTCCATTTCTACCCCAGTGTTGCACTTCTCTAACCCTCATAAAGTCATTGTTTCCTCTTTCTAAACCATTTTTGCCCACTTTCAACGCCTTTTATGCCATTTTTTTTCCTTCTCTAAACAATTTTCTCAATCTCTAAGCAATTTTCAGCCTTTCTTTTTCCTTTTCTAAACTATTTTTGCCTATTTTCCCTCCCTTTTTAAGTCAATTTTGACCATTTCTAACCTGTTTTTACTCACTTCTAAGTTATTTTATGTCTCTTTTGGCTATTTCCTGCCTTGTCTAGCTAAGCTCTTACCAGTTTTAAGTCATTTTTGCCCATTTCTTCCCATTTTCCACCAATCTAACACTTTTTAACCATTTGTGTCCATTCCTAACACAGTATTGCACCTCTCTAACTCTTTTTAAACATTTGTGTCCATTTCTACCCCAGTTTTGCACTTCTCTAACCCTCATAAAGCCATTGTTTCCTCTTTCTAAACCATTTTTGCCCACTTTCAACGCCTTTTATGCCATTTTTTTCCTTCTCTAAACAATTTTGTCAATTTCTAACCAATTTTCATCCTTTCTTTTTTCTTTTTCTAAACAATTTTTGTCCATTTCCCACCCTTTGTAAGACAATTTTGACCATTTCTAACCTGTTTTTACTCACTTCTAAGTTATTTTATGTCTCTTTTGGCTATTTCTTGCCTTGTCTAGCTAAGCTCTTACCAGTTTTATGTCATTTTTGCCCATTTCTTCCCATTTTCCACCAATCTAACACTTTTTAACCATTTGTGTCCATTCCTAACACAGTATTGCACCTCTCTAACCCTTTTTAAACATATGTGTCCATTTCTACCCCAGTTTTGCACTTCTCTAACCCTCATAAAGCCATTGTTTCCTCTTTCTAAACCATTTTTGCCCACTTTCAACACCTTTTATGCCATTTTTTTTCCTTCTCTAAACAATTTTGTCAATTTCTAACCAATTTTCAGTCTTTCTTTTTCCTTTTCTAAACTATTTTTGCCTATTTTCCCTCCCATTTTAAGCCAATTTTGACCATTTCTAACCAATTTTTACTCACTTCGAACTCATTTTAAGTCATTTTTGTCTATTTCTAGCCTTGTCTAACAAAGCTTTTTTCCAGATTTAAGCCATTTTTGGCCATTTCTACCCCAGTTTTGCTCTTCTCTCATTATTGTTAAGCCGGTTTTGGCCGTTTCTAACCCAATTTTGCTCTTCTCTAAGAATTTTAAAGCCAATTTTGGCTATTTCTAATCCATTTCTGCCCAATTGCAACCAGTTTCAAGCCGTAGTTTTCCTTTCCTAACCCATTTTTGCACAACTCTAATAAATCTGGGCCCAATTTTGGCCATATCTAACCCATTTTTGGGCTTCTCTATCCCTTCTTAACCCATCTTTGACCAATTCTAACCCTTTATAACCTATTTTCAACCCCCTTCAAGCCGCCTTTGGACATTTCTTCCCCTGTTTTCCACCAATCTAACCCTTTTTAACCATTTGTGTCCATTTCTAACCCAGTATTGCTCCTCCCTAACCCTTTTTAAACATTTGTGTCCATTTCTACCCCAGTGTTGCACTTCTCTAACCCTCATAAAGTCATTGTTTCCTCTTTCTAAACCATTTTTGCCCACTTTCAACGCCTTTTATGACAATTTTTTCCTTCTCTAAACAATTTTCTCAATCTCTAAGCAATTTTCAGCCTTTCTTTTTCCTTTTCTAAACTATTTTTGCCTATTTTCCCTCCCTTTTTAAGTCAATTTTGACCATTTCTAACCTGTTTTTACTCACTTCTAAGTTATTTTATGTCTCTTTTGGCTATTTCTTGCCTTGTCTAGCTAAGCTCTTACCAGTTTTATGTCATTTTTGCCCATTTCTTCCCATTTTCCACCAATCTAACACTTTTTAACCATTTGTGTCCATTCCTAACACAGTATTGCACCTCTCTAACCCTTTTTAAACATATGTGTCCATTTCTACCCCAGTTTTGCACTTCTCTAACCCTCATAAAGCCATTGTTTCCTCTTTCTAAACCATTTTTGCCCACTTTCAACACCTTTTATGCCATTTTTTTCCTTCTCTAAACAATTTTGTCAATTTCTAACCAATTTTCAGTCTTTCTTTTTCCTTTTCTAAACTATTTTTTGCCTATTTTCCCTCCCATTTTAAGCCAATTTTGACCATTTCTAACCAATTTTTACTCACTTCGAACTCATTTTAAGTCATTTTTGTCTATTTCTAGCCTTGTCTAACAAAGCTTTTTTCCAGATTTAAGCCATTTTTGGCCATTTCTACCCCAGTTTTGCTCTTCTCTCATTATTGTTAAGCCGGTTTTGGCCGTTTCTAACCCAATTTTGCTCTTCTCTAAGAATTTTAAAGCCAATTTTGGCTATTTCTAATCCATTTCTGCCCAATTGCAACCAGTTTCAAGCCGTAGTTTTCCTTTCCTAACCCATTTTTGCACAACTCTAATAAATCTGGGCCCAATTTTGGCCATATCTAACCCATTTTTGGGCTTCTCTATCCCTTCTTAACCCATCTTTGACCAATTCTAACCCTTTATAACCTATTTTCAACCCCCTTCAAGCCGCCTTTGGACATTTCTTCCCCTGTTTTCCACCAATCTAACCCTTTTTAACCATTTGTGTCCATTTCTAACCCAGTATTGCACCTCCCTAACCCTTTTTAAACATTTGTGTCCATTTCTACCCCAGTGTTGCACTTCTCTAACCCTCATAAAGTCATTGTTTCCTCTTTCTAAACCATTTTTGCCCACTTTCAACGCCTTTTATGCCATTTTTTTTCCTTCTCTAAACAATTTTCTCAATCTCTAAGCAATTTTCAGCCTTTCTTTTTCCTTTTCTAAACTATTTTTGCCTATTTTCCCTCCCTTTTTAAGTCAATTTTGACCATTTCTAACCTGTTTTTACTCACTTCTAAGTTATTTTATGTCTCTTTTGGCTATTTCCTGCCTTGTCTAGCTAAGCTCTTACCAGTTTTAAGTCATTTTTGCCCATTTCTTCCCATTTTCCACCAATCTAACACTTTTTAACCATTTGTGTCCATTCCTAACACAGTATTGCACCTCTCTAACTCTTTTTAAACATTTGTGTCCATTTCTACCCCAGTTTTGCACTTCTCTAACCCTCATAAAGCCATTGTTTCCTCTTTCTAAACCATTTTTGCCCACTTTCAACGCCTTTTATGCCATTTTTTTCCTTCTCTAAACAATTTTGTCAATTTCTAACCAATTTTCATCCTTTCTTTTTTCTTTTTCTAAACAATTTTTGTCCATTTCCCACCCTTTGTAAGACAATTTTGACCATTTCTAACCTGTTTTTACTCACTTCTAAGTTATTTTATGTCTCTTTTGGCTATTTCTTGCCTTGTCTAGCTAAGCTCTTACCAGTTTTAAGTCATTTTTGCCCATTTCTTCCCATTTTCCACCAATCTAACACTTTTTAACCATTTGTGTCCATTCCTAACACAGTATTGCACCTCTCTAACCCTTTTTAAACATATGTGTCCATTTCTACCCCAGTTTTGCACTTCTCTAACCCTCATAAAGCCATTGTTTCCTCTTTCTAAACCATTTTTGCCCACTTTCAACACCTTTTATGCCATTTTTTTCCTTCTCTAAACAATTTTGTCAATTTCTAACCAATTTTCAGTCTTTCTTTTTCCTTTTCTAAACTATTTTTGCCTATTTTCCCTCCCATTTTAAGCCAATTTTGACCATTTCTAACCAATTTTTACTCACTTCGAACTCATTTTAAGTCATTTTTGTCTATTTCTAGCCTTGTCTAACAAAGCTTTTTTCCAGATTTAAGCCATTTTTGGCCATTTCTACCCCAGTTTTGCTCTTCTCTCATTATTGTTAAGCCGGTTTTGGCCGTTTCTAACCCAATTTTGCTCTTCTCTAAGAATTTTAAAGCCAATTTTGGCTATTTCTAATCCATTTCTGCCCAATTGCAACCAGTTTCAAGCCGTAGTTTTCCTTTCCTAACCCATTTTTGCACAACTCTAATAAATCTGGGCCCAATTTTGGCCATATCTAACCCATTTTTGGGCTTCTCTATCCCTTCTTAACCCATCTTTGACCAATTCTAACCCTTTATAACCTATTTTCAACCCCCTTCAAGCCGCCTTTGGACATTTCTTCCCCTGTTTTCCACCAATCTAACCCTTTTTAACCATTTGTGTCCATTTCTAACCCAGTATTGCACCTCCCTAACCCTTTTTTAAACATTTGTGTCCATTTCTACCCCAGTGTTGCACTTCTCTAACCCTCATAAAGTCATTGTTTCCTCTTTCTAAACCATTTTTGCCCACTTTCAACGCCTTTTATGCCATTTTTTTTCCTTCTCTAAACAATTTTCTCAATCTCTAAGCAATTTTCAGCCTTTCTTTTTTCCTTTTCTAAACTATTTTTTGCCTATTTTCCCTCCCTTTTTTAAGTCAATTTTGACCATTTCTAACCTGTTTTTACTCACTTCTAAGTTATTTTATGTCTCTTTTGGCTATTTCCTGCCTTGTCTAGCTAAGCTCTTACCAGTTTTAAGTCATTTTTGCCCATTTCTTCCCATTTTCCACCAATCTAACACTTTTTAACCATTTGTGTCCATTCCTAACACAGTATTGCACCTCTCTAACTCTTTTTAAACATTTGTGTCCATTTCTACCCCAGTTTTGCACTTCTCTAACCCTCATAAAGCCATTGTTTCCTCTTTCTAAACCATTTTTGCCCACTTTCAACGCCTTTTATGCCATTTTTTTCCTTCTCTAAACAATTTTGTCAATTTCTAACCAATTTTCATCCTTTCTTTTTTCTTTTTCTAAACAATTTTTGTCCATTTCCCACCCTTTGTAAGACAATTTTGACCATTTCTAACCTGTTTTTACTCACTTCTAAGTTATTTTATGTCTCTTTTGGCTATTTCTTGCCTTGTCTAGCTAAGCTCTTACCAGTTTTATGTCATTTTTGCCCATTTCTTCCCATTTTCCACCAATCTAACACTTTTTAACCATTTGTGTCCATTCCTAACACAGTATTGCACCTCTCTAACCCTTTTTAAACATATGTGTCCATTTCTACCCCAGTTTTGCACTTCTCTAACCCTCATAAAGCCATTGTTTCCTCTTTCTAAACCATTTTTGCCCACTTTCAACACCTTTTATGCCATTTTTTTCCTTCTCTAAACAATTTTGTCAATTTCTAACCAATTTTCAGTCTTTCTTTTTCCTTTTCTAAACTATTTTTGCCTATTTTCCCTCCCATTTTAAGCCAATTTTGACCATTTCTAACCAATTTTTACTCACTTCGAACTCATTTTAAGTCATTTTTGTCTATTTCTAGCCTTGTCTAACAAAGCTTTTTTCCAGATTTAAGCCATTTTTGGCCATTTCTACCCCAGTTTTGCTCTTCTCTCATTATTGTTAAGCCGGTTTTGGCCGTTTCTAACCCAATTTTGCTCTTCTCTAAGAATTTTAAAGCCAATTTTGGCTATTTCTAATCCATTTCTGCCCAATTGCAACCAGTTTTCAAGCCGTAGTTTTCCTTTCCTAACCCATTTTTTGCACAACTCTAATAAATCTGGGCCCAATTTTGGCCATATCTAACCCATTTTTGGGCTTCTCTATCCCTTCTTAACCCATCTTTGACCAATTCTAACCCTTTATAACCTATTTTCAACCCCCTTCAAGCCGCCTTTGGACATTTCTTCCCCTGTTTTCCACCAATCTAACCCTTTTTAACCATTTGTGTCCATTTCTAACCCAGTATTGCTCCTCCCTAACCCTTTTTAAACATTTGTGTCCATTTCTACCCCAGTGTTGCACTTCTCTAACCCTCATAAAGTCATTGTTTCCTCTTTCTAAACCATTTTTGCCCACTTTCAACGCCTTTTATGCCATTTTTTTTCCTTCTCTAAACAATTTTCTCAATCTCTAAGCAATTTTCAGCCTTTCTTTTTCCTTTTCTAAACTATTTTTGCCTATTTTCCCTCCCTTTTTAAGTCAATTTTGACCATTTCTAACCTGTTTTTACTCACTTCTAAGTTATTTTATGTCTCTTTTGGCTATTTCCTGCCTTGTCTAGCTAAGCTCTTACCAGTTTTAAGTCATTTTTGCCCATTTCTTCCCATTTTCCACCAATCTAACACTTTTTAACCATTTGTGTCCATTCCTAACACAGTATTGCACCTCTCTAACTCTTTTTAAACATTTGTGTCCATTTCTACCCCAGTTTTGCACTTCTCTAACCCTCATAAAGCCATTGTTTCCTCTTTCTAAACCATTTTTGCCCACTTTCAACGCCTTTTATGCCATTTTTTTCCTTCTCTAAACAATTTTGTCAATTTCTAACCAATTTTCATCCTTTCTTTTTTCTTTTTCTAAACAATTTTTGTCCATTTCCCACCCTTTGTAAGACAATTTTGACCATTTCTAACCTGTTTTTACTCACTTCTAAGTTATTTTATGTCTCTTTTGGCTATTTCTTGCCTTGTCTAGCTAAGCTCTTACCAGTTTTATGTCATTTTTGCCCATTTCTTCCCATTTTCCACCAATCTAACACTTTTTAACCATTTGTGTCCATTCCTAACACAGTATTGCACCTCTCTAACCCTTTTTAAACATATGTGTCCATTTCTACCCCAGTTTTGCACTTCTCTAACCCTCATAAAGCCATTGTTTCCTCTTTCTAAACCATTTTTGCCCACTTTCAACACCTTTTATGCCATTTTTTTTTCCTTCTCTAAACAATTTTGTCAATTTCTAACCAATTTTCAGTCTTTCTTTTTCCTTTTCTAATCTATTTTTGCCTATTTTCCCTCCCATTTTAAGCCAATTTTGACCATTTCTAACCAATTTTTACTCACTTCGAACTCATTTTAAGTCATTTTTGTCTATTTCTAGCCTTGTCTAACAAAGCTTTTTTCCAGATTTAAGCCATTTTTGGCCATTTCTACCCCAGTTTTGCTCTTCTCTCATTATTGTTAAGCCGGTTTTGGCCGTTTCTAACCCAATTTTGCTCTTCTCTAAGAATTTTAAAGCCAATTTTGGCTATTTCTAATCCATTTCTGCCCAATTGCAACCAGTTTCAAGCCGTAGTTTTCCTTTCCTAACCCATTTTTGCACAACTCTAATAAATCTGGGCCCAATTTTGGCCATATCTAACCCATTTTTGGGCTTCTCTATCCCTTCTTAACCCATCTTTGACCAATTCTAACCCTTTATAACCTATTTTCAACCCCCTTCAAGCCGCCTTTGGACATTTCTTCCCCTGTTTTCCACCAATCTAACCCTTTTTAACCATTTGTGTCCATTTCTAACCCAGTATTGCTCCTCCCTAACCCTTTTTAAACATTTGTGTCCATTTCTACCCCAGTGTTGCACTTCTCTAACCCTCATAAAGTCATTGTTTCCTCTTTCTAAACCATTTTTGCCCACTTTCAACGCCTTTTATGCCATTTTTTTCCTTCTCTAAACAATTTTCTCAATCTCTAAGCAATTTTCAGCCTTTCTTTTTCCTTTTCTAAACTATTTTGCCTATTTTCCCTCCCTTTTTAAGTCAATTTTGACCATTTCTAACCTGTTTTTACTCACTTCTAAGTTATTTTATGTCTCTTTTGGCTATTTCCTGCCTTGTCTAGCTAAGCTCTTACCAGTTTTAAGTCATTTTTGCCCATTTCTTCCCATTTTCCACCAATCTAACACTTTTTAACCATTTGTGTCCATTCCTAACACAGTATTGCACCTCTCTAACTCTTTTTAAACATTTGTGTCCATTTCTACCCCAGTTTTGCACTTCTCTAACCCTCATAAAGCCATTGTTTCCTCTTTCTAAACCATTTTTGCCCACTTTCAACGCCTTTTATGCCATTTTTTTCCTTCTCTAAACAATTTTGTCAATTTCTAACCAATTTTCATCCTTTCTTTTTTCTTTTTCTAAACAATTTTTGTCCATTTCCCACCCTTTGTAAGACAATTTTGACCATTTCTAACCTGTTTTTACTCACTTCTAAGTTATTTTATGTCTCTTTTGGCTATTTCTTGCCTTGTCTAGCTAAGCTCTTACCAGTTTTATGTCATTTTTGCCCATTTCTTCCCATTTTCCACCAATCTAACACTTTTTAACCATTTGTGTCCATTCCTAACACAGTATTGCACCTCTCTAACCCTTTTTAAACATATGTGTCCATTTCTACCCCAGTTTTGCACTTCTCTAACCCTCATAAAGCCATTGTTTCCTCTTTCTAAACCATTTTTGCCCACTTTCAACACCTTTTATGCCATTTTTTTTCCTTCTCTAAACAATTTTGTCAATTTCTAACCAATTTTCAGTCTTTCTTTTTCCTTTTCTAAACTATTTTTGCCTATTTTCCCTCCCATTTTAAGCCAATTTTGACCATTTCTAACCAATTTTTACTCACTTCGAACTCATTTTAAGTCATTTTTGTCTATTTCTAGCCTTGTCTAACAAAGCTTTTTTCCAGATTTAAGCCATTTTTGGCCATTTCTACCCCAGTTTTGCTCTTCTCTCATTATTGTTAAGCCGGTTTTTGGCCGTTTCTAACCCAATTTTGCCTCTTCTCTAAGAATTTTAAAGCCAATTTTGGCTATTTCTAATCCATTTCTGCCCAATTGCAACCAGTTTCAAGCCGTAGTTTTCCTTTCCTAACCCATTTTTGCACAACTCTAATAAAATCTGGGCCCAATTTTGGCCATATCTAACCCATTTTTGGGCTTCTCTATCCCTTCTTAACCCATCTTTGACCAATTCTAACCCTTTATAACCTATTTTCAACCCCCTTCAAGCCGCCTTTGGACATTTCTTCCCCTGTTTTCCACCAATCTAACCCTTTTTAACCATTTGTGTCCATTTCTAACCCAGTATTGCTCCTCCCTAACCCTTTTTAAACATTTGTGTCCATTTCTACCCCAGTGTTGCACTTCTCTAACCCTCATAAAGTCATTGTTTCCTCTTTCTAAACCATTTTTGCCCACTTTCAACGCCTTTTTATGCCATTTTTTTTCCTTCTCTAAACAATTTTCTCAATCTCTAAGCAATTTTCAGCCTTTCTTTTTCCTTTTCTAAACTATTTTTGCCTATTTTCCCTCCCTTTTTAAGTAAATTTTGACCATTTCTAACCTGTTTTTACTCACTTCTAAGTTATTTTATGTCTCTTTTGGCTATTTCCTGCCTTGTCTAGCTAAGCTCTTACCAGTTTTAAGTCATTTTTGCCCATTTCTTCCCATTTTCCACCAATCTAACACTTTTTAACCATTTGTGTCCATTCCTAACACAGTATTGCACCTCTCTAACTCTTTTTTAAACATTTGTGTCCATTTCTACCCCAGTTTTGCACTTCTCTAACCCTCATAAAGCCATTGTTTCCTCTTTCTAAACCATTTTTGCCCACTTTCAACGCCTTTTATGCCATTTTTTTTCCTTCTCTAAACAATTTTGTCAATTTCTAACCAATTTTCATCCTTTCTTTTTTCTTTTTCTAAACAATTTTTGTCCATTTCCCACCCTTTGTAAGACAATTTTGACCATTTTCTAACCTGTTTTTACTCACTTCTAAGTTATTTTATGTCTCTTTTGGCTATTTCTTGCCTTGTCTAGCTAAGCTCTTACCAGTTTTATGTCATTTTTGCCCATTTCTTCCCATTTTCCACCAATCTAACACTTTTTTAACCATTTGTGTCCATTCCTAACACAGTATTGCACCTCTCTAACCCTTTTTAAACATATGTGTCCATTTCTACCCCAGTTTTGCACTTCTCTAACCCTCATAAAGCCATTGTTTCCTCTTTCTAAACCATTTTTTGCCCACTTTCAACACCTTTTATGCCATTTTTTTCCTTCTCTAAACAATTTTGTCAATTTCTAACCAATTTTCAGTCTTTCTTTTTCCTTTTCTAAACTATTTTTGCCTATTTTCCCTCCCATTTTAAGCCAATTTTGACCATTTCTAACCAATTTTTACTCACTTCGAACTCATTTTAAGTCATTTTTGTCTATTTCTAGCCTTGTCTAACAAAGCTTTTTTCCAGATTTAAGCCATTTTTGGCCATTTCTACCCCAGTTTTGCTCTTCTCTCATTATTGTTAAGCCGGTTTTGGCCGTTTCTAACCCAATTTTGCTCTTCTCTAAGAATTTTAAAGCCAATTTTGGCTATTTCTAATCCATTTCTGCCCAATTGCAACCAGTTTTCAAGCCGTAGTTTTCCTTTCCTAACCCATTTTTGCACCTGTCTAATAAATCTGGGCCCAATTTTGGCCATATCTAACCCATTTTTGGGCTTCTCTATCCCCTTCTTAACCATCTTTGACCAATTCTAACCCTTTATAACCTATTTTCAACCCCCTTCAAGCCGCCTTTGGACATTTCTTCCCCTGTTTTCCACCAATCTAACCCTTTTTAACCATTTGTGTCCATTTCTAACCCAGTATTGCACCTCCCTAACCCTTTTTAAACATTTGTGTCCATTTCTACCCAGTGTTGCACTTCTCTAACCCTCATAAAGTCATTGTTTCCTCTTTCTAAACCATTTTTGCCCACTTTCAACGCCTTTTATGCCATTTTTTTCCTTCTCTAAACAATTTTCTCAATCTCTAACCAATTTTCAGCCTTTCTTTTTCCTTTTCTAAACTATTTTTGCCTATTTTCCCTCCCATTTTAAGCCAATTTTGACCATTTCTAACCAATTTTTACTCACTTCTAAGTTATTTTATGTCTCTTTTGGCTATTTCTTGCCTTGTCTAGCTAAGCTCTTACCAGTTTTAAGTCATTTTTGCCCATTTCTTCCCATTTTCCACCAATCTAACCCTTTTTTAACCATTTGTGTCCATTCCTAACACAGTATTGCACCTCTCTAACTCTTTTTAAACATTTGTGTCCATTTCTACCCCAGTTTTGCACTTCTCTAACCCTCATAAAGCCATTGTTTCCTCTTTCTAAACCATTTTTGCCCACTTTCAACGCCTTTTATGCCATTTTTTTTCCTTCTCTAAACAATTTTGTCAATTTCTAACCAATTTTCATCCTTTCTTTTTTCTTTTTCTAAACAATTTTTGTCCATTTCCCACCCTTTGTAAGACAATTTTGACCATTTCTAACCTGTTTTTACTCACTTCTAAGTTATTTTATGTCTCTTTTGGCTATTTCTTGCCTTGTCTAGCTAAGCTCTTACCAGTTTTATGTCATTTTTGCCCATTTTCTTCCCATTTTTCCACCAATCTAACACTTTTTAACCATTTGTGTCCATTCCTAACACAGTATTGCACCTCTCTAACCCTTTTTAAACATATGTGTCCATTTCTACCCCAGTTTTGCACTTCTCTAACCCTCATAAAGCCATTGTTTCCTCTTTTCTAAACCATTTTTGCCCACTTCAACACCTTTTATGCCATTTTTTTTCCTTCTCTAAACAATTTTGTCAATTTCTAACCAATTTTCAGTCTTTCTTTTCCTTTTCTAAACTATTTTTGCCTATTTTCCCTCCCATTTTAAGCCAATTTTGACCATTTCTAACCAATTTTTACTCACTTCGAACTCATTTTAAGTCATTTTTGTCTATTTCTAGCCTTGTCTACAAAGCTTTTTTCCAGATTTAAGCCATTTTTGGCCATTTTCTACCCAGTTTTGCTCTTCTCTCATTATTGTTAAGCCGGTTTTGGCCGTTTCTAACCCAATTTTGCTCTTCTCTAAGAATTTTAAAGCCAATTTTGGCTATTTCTAATCCATTTCTGCCCAATTGCAACCAGTTTCAAGCCGTAGTTTTCCTTTCCTAACCCATTTTTGCACAACTCTAATAAATCTGGGCCCAATTTTGGCCATATCTAACCCATTTTTGGGCTTCTCTATCCCTTCTTAACCCATCTTTGACCAATTCTAACCCTTTATAACCTATTTTCAACCCCCCTTCAAGCCGCCTTTGGACATTTCTTCCCCTGTTTTCCACCAATCTAACCCTTTTTAACCATTTGTGTCCATTTCTAACCCAGTATTGCACCTCCCTAACCCTTTTTAAAACATTTGTGTCCATTTCTACCCCAGTGTTGCACTTCTCTAACCCTCATAAAGTCATTGTTTCCTCTTTCTAAACCATTTTTGCCCACTTTCAACGCCTTTTATGCCATTTTTTTCCTTCTCTAAACAATTTTCTCAATCTCTAAGCAATTTTCAGCCTTTCTTTTCCTTTTCTAAACTATTTTTGCCTATTTTTCCCTCCCTTTTTAAGTCAATTTTGACCATTTCTAACCTGTTTTTACTCACTTCTAAGTTATTTTATGTCTCTTTTGGCTATTTCCTGCCTTGTCTAGCTAAGCTCTTACCAGTTTTAAGTCATTTTTGCCCATTTCTTCCCATTTTCCACCAATCTAACACTTTTTAACCATTTGTGTCCATTCCTAACACAGTATTGCACCTCTCTAACTCTTTTTAAACATTTGTGTCCATTTCTTACCCCAGTTTTGCACTTCTCTAACCCTCATAAAGCCATTGTTTCCTCTTTCTAAACCATTTTTGCCCACTTTCAACGCCTTTTATGCCATTTTTTTCCTGTCTCTAAACAATTTTGTCAATTTCTAACCAATTTTCATCCTTTCTTTTTTCTTTTCTAAACAATTTTTGTCCATTTCCCACCCTTTGTAAGACAATTTTGACCATTTCTAACCTGTTTTTACTCACTTCTAAGTTATTTTATGTCTCTTTTGGCTATTTCTTGCCTTGTCTAGCTAAGCTCTTACCAGTTTTAAGTCATTTTTGCCCATTTCTTCCCATTTTCCACCAATCTAACACTTTTTTAACCATTTGTGTCCATTCCTAACACAGTATTGCACCTCTCTAACCCTTTTTAAACATATGTGTCCATTTCTACCCCAGTTTTGCACTTCTCTAACCCTCATAAAGCCATTGTTTCCTCTTTCTAAACCATTTTTGCCCACTTTCAACACCTTTTATGCCATTTTTTTCCTTCTCTAAACAATTTTGTCAATTTCTAAACCAATTTTCAGTCTTTCTTTTTCCTTTTCTAAACTATTTTTGCCTATTTTCCCTCCCATTTTAAGCCAATTTTGACCATTTCTAACCAATTTTTACTCACTTCGAACTCATTTTAAGTCATTTTTGTCTATTTCTAGGCCTTGTCTAACAAAGCTTTTTTCCAGATTTAAGCCATTTTTGGCCATTTCTACCCCAGTTTTGCTCTTCTCTCATTATTGTTAAGCCGGTTTTGGCCGTTTCTAACCCCAATTTTGCTCTTCTCTAAGAATTTTAAAGCCAATTTTGGCTATTTCTAATCCATTTCTGCCCAATTGCAACCAGTTTCAAGCCGTAGTTTCCTTTCCTAACCCATTTTTGCACCTGTCTAATAAATCTGGGCCCAATTTTGGCCATATCTAACCCATTTTTGGGCTTCTCTATCCCTTCTTAACCCATCTTTGACCAATTCTAACCCTTTATAACCTATTTTCAACCCCTTCAAGCCGCCCTTTGGACATTTCTTCCCCTGTTTTCCACCAATCTAACCCTTTTTAACCATTTGTGTCCATTTCTAACCCAGTATTGCACCTCCCTAACCCTTTTTAAACATTTGTGTCCATTTCTACCCCAGTGTTGCACTTCTCTAACCCTCATAAAGTCATTGTTTCCTCTTTCTAAACCATTTTTGCCCACTTTCAACGCCTTTTATGCCATTTTTTTCCTTCTCTAAACAATTTTCTCAATCTCTAAGCAATTTTCAGCCTTTCTTTTTCCTTTTCTAAACTATTTTTGCCTATTTTCCCTCCCTTTTTAAGTCAATTTTGACCATTTCTAACCTGTTTTTACTCACTTCTAAGTTATTTTATGTCTCTTTTGGCTATTTCCTGCCTTGTCTAGCTAAGCTCTTACCAGTTTTAAGTCATTTTTGCCCATTTCTTCCCATTTTCCACCAATCTAACACTTTTTAACCATTTGTGTCCATTCCTAACACAGTATTGCACATCTCTAACTCTTTTTAAAACATTTGTGTCCATTTCTACCCCAGTTTTGCACTTCTCTAACCCTCATAAAGCCATTGTTTCCTCTTTCTAAACCATTTTTGCCCACTTTCAACGCCTTTTATGCCATTTTTTTCCTTCTCTAAACAATTTTGTCAATTTCTAACCAATTTTCATCCTTTCTTTTTTCTTTTTCTAAACAATTTTTGTCCATTTCCCACCCTTTGTAAGACAATTTTGACCATTTCTAACCTGTTTTTACTCACTTCTAAGTTATTTTATGTCTCTTTTGGCTATTTCTTGCCTTGTCTAGCTAAGCTCTTACCAGTTTTATGTCATTTTTGCCCATTTCTTCCCATTTTCCACCAATCTAACACTTTTTAACCATTTGTGTCCATTCCTAACACAGTATTGCACCTCTCTAACCCTTTTTTAAACATATGTGTCCATTTTCTACCCCAGTTTTGCACTTCTCTAACCCTCATAAAGCCATTGTTTCCTCTTTCTAAACCATTTTTGCCCACTTTCAACACCTTTTATGCCATTTTTTTCCTTCTCTAAACAATTTTGTCAATTTCTAACCAATTTTCAGTCTTTCTTTTTCCTTTTCTAAACTATTTTTGCCTATTTTCCCTCCCATTTTAAGCCAATTTTGACCATTTCTAACCAATTTTTACTCACTTCGAACTCATTTTAAGTCATTTTTGTCTATTTCTAGCCTTGTCTAACAAAGCTTTTTTCCAGATTTAAGCCATTTTTGGCCATTTCTACCCCAGTTTTGCTCTTCTCTCATTATTGTTAAGCCGGTTTTGGCCGTTTCTAACCCAATTTTGCTCTTCTCTAAGAATTTTAAAGCCAATTTTGGCTATTTCTAATCCATTTCTGCCCAATTGCAACCAGTTTCAAGCCGTAGTTTTCCTTTCCTAACCCATTTTTGCACCTGTCTAATAAATCTGGGCCCAATTTTGGCCATATCTAACCCATTTTTGGGCTTCTCTATCCCTTCTTAACCCATCTTTGACCAATTCTAACCCTTTATAACCTATTTTCAACCCCCTTCAAGCCGCCTTTGGACATTTCTTCCCCTGTTTTCCACCAATCTAACCCTTTTTTAACCATTTGTGTCCATTTCTAACCCAGTATTGCTCCTCCCTAACCCTTTTTAAACATTTGTGTCCATTTCTACCCCAGTGTTGCACTTCTCTAACCCTCATAAAGTCATTGTTTCCTCTTTCTAAACCATTTTTGCCCACTTTCAACGCCTTTTATGCCATTTTTTTCCTTCTCTAAACAATTTTGTCAATTTCTAACCAATTTTCATCCTTTCTTTTTTCTTTTTCTAAACTATTTTTGCCTATTTTCCCTCCCTTTTTAAGTAAATTTTGACCATTTCTAACCTGTTTTTACTCACTTCTAAGTTATTTTATGTCTCTTTTGGCTATTTCCTGCCTTGTCTAGCTAAGCTCTTACCAGTTTTAAGTCATTTTGCCCATTTCTTCCCATTTTCCACCATCTAACACTTTTTAACCATTTGTGTCCATTCCTAACACAGTATTGCACCTCTCTAACTCTTTTTAAACATTTGTGTCCATTTCTACCCCAGTTTTGCACTTCTCTAACCCTCATAAAGCCATTGTTTCCTCTTTCTAAACCATTTTGCCCACTTTCAACGCCTTTTATGCCATTTTTTTTCCTTCTCTAAACAATTTTGTCAATTTCTAACCAATTTTCATCCTTTCTTTTTTCTTTTTCTAAACAATTTTTGTCCATTTCCCACCCTTTGTAAGACAATTTTGACCATTTCTAACCTGTTTTTACTCACTTCTAAGTTATTTTATGTCTCTTTTGGCTATTTCTTGCCTTGTCTAGCTAAGCTCTTACCAGTTTTAAGTCATTTTTGCCCATTTCTTCCCATTTTCCACCAATCTAACACTTTTAACCATTTGTGTCCATTCCTAACACAGTATTGCACCTCTCTAACTCTTTTAAACATTTGTGTCCATTTCTACCCCAGTTTTGCACTTCTCTAACCCTCATAAAGTCATTGTTTCCTCTTTCTAAACCATTTTTGCCCACTTTCAACGCCTTTATGCCATTTTTTTCCTCCTCTAAACAATTTTCTCAATCTCTAAGCAATTTTCAGCCTTTCTTTTTCCTTTTCTAAACTATTTTTGCCTATTTTCCCTCCCTTTTTAAGTAAATTTTGACCATTTCTAACCTGTTTTTACTCACTTCTAACTTATTTTATGTCTCTTTTGGCAATTTCTTGCCTTGTCTAGCTAAGCTCTTACCAGTTTTAAGTCATTTTTGCCCATTTCTTCCCATTTTCCACCAATCTAACACTTTTTAACCATTTTGTGTCCATTCCTAACACAGTATTGCACCTCTCTAACTCTTTTTAAACATTTGTGTCCATTTCTACCCCAGTTTTGCACTTCTCTAACCCTCATAAAGCCATTGTTTCCTCTTTCTAAACCATTTTTGCCCACTTTCAACGCCTTTTATGCCATTTTTTTCCTTCTCTAAACAATTTTGTCAATTTCTAACCAATTTCATCCTTTCTTTTTTCTTTTTCTAAACAATTTTTGTCCATTTTCCACCCTTTGTAAGACAATTTTGACCATTTCTAACCTGTTTTTACTCACTTCTAAGTTATTTTATGTCTCTTTTGGCTATTTCTTGCCTTGTCTAGCTAAGCTCTTACCAGTTTTAAGTCATTTTTGCCACATTTCTTCCCATTTTCCACCAATCTAACACCTTTTTAACCATTTGTGTCCATTCATAACACAGTATTGCACCTCTCTAACCCTTTTTTCAACATGTGTGTCCATTTCTACCCCAGTTTTGCACTTCTCTAACCCTCATAAAGCCATTGTTTCCTCTTTCTAAACCATTTTTGCCCACTTTCAACACCTTTTATGCCATTTTTTTCCTTCTCTAAACAATTTTGTCAATTTCTAACCAATTTTCAGTCCTTTCTTTTTCCTTTTCTAAACTATTTTTGCCTATTTTTCCCTCCCATTTTAAGCCAATTTTGACCATTTCTAACCAATTTTTACTCACTTCGAACTCATTTTTAAGTCATTTTTGTCTATTTCTAGCCTTGTCTAACAAAGCTTTTTTCCAGATTTAAGCCATTTTTGGCCATTTCTACCACAGTTTTGCTCTTCTCTCATTATTGTTAAGCCGGTTCTTGGCCGTTTCTAACCCAATTTTGCTCTTCTCTAAGAATTTTAAAGCCAATTTGGCTATTTCTAATCCATTTCTGCCCAATTGCAACCAGTTTCAAGCCGTAGTTTTCCTTTCCTAACCCATTTTTGCACACTCTAATAAATCTGGGCCCAATTTTGGCCATATCTAACCCATTTTTGGGCTTCTCTATCCCTTCTTAACCCATCTTTGACCAATTCTAACCCTTTATAACCTATTTTCAACCCCCTTCAAGCCGCCTTTGGACATTTCTTCCCTGTTTTTCCACCAATCTAACCCTTTTTAACCATTTGTGTCCATTTCTAACCCAGTATTGCACCCTCCCTAACCCTTTTTAAACATTTGTGTCCATTTCTACCCCCAGTGTGCACTTCTCTAACCCTCATAAAGTCACTTGTTTCCTCTTTCTAAACCATTTTTGCCCACTTTTCAACGCCTTTTATGCCATTTTTTTCCTTCTCCTAAACAATTTTCTCAATCTCTAAGCAATTTTCAGCCTTTCTTTTTTCCTTTTCTAAACTATTTTTGCCTATTTTTCCCTCCCTTTTTAAGTAAATTTTGACCATTTCTAACCTGTTTTTACTCACTTCTAAGTTATTTTATGTCTCTTTTGGCTATTTCATGCCTTGTCTAGCTAAGCTCTTACCAGTTTTAAGTCATTTTTGCCCATTTCTTCCCATTTTCCACCAATCTAACACTTTTTAACCACTTTGTGTCCATTCCTAACACAGTATTGCACCTCTCTAACTCTTTTTAAACATTTGTGTCCATTTCTACCCCAGTTTTGGCACTTCTCTAACCCTCATAAAGCCATTGTTTCCTCTTTCTAAACCATTTTTTGCCACTTTCAACGCCTTTTTATGCCATTTTTTCCTTCTCTAAACAATTTTTGTCAATTTCTAACCAATTTTCATCCTTTCTTTTTTCTTTTTCTAAACAATTTTTGTCCATTTCCCACCCTTTGTAAGACAATTTTGACCATTTTCTAACCTGTTTTTTACTCACTTCTAAGTTATTTTATGTCTCTTTTGGCTATTTCTTGCCTTGTCTAGCTAAGCTCTTACCAGTTTTAAGTCATTTTTGCCCATTTCTTCCCATTTTCCACCAATCTAACACTTTTTAACCATTTGTGTCCATTCCTAACACAGTATTGCACCTCTCTAACCCTTTTTAAACATTTGTGTCCATTTCTACCCCAGTTTTGCACTTCTCTAACCCTCATAAAGTCATTGTTTCCTCTTTCTAAACCATTTTTGCCCACTTTCAACGCCTTTTATGCCATTTTTTTCCTTCTCTAAACAATTTTGTCAATCTCTAAGCAATTTTCAGCCTTTCTTTTTCCTTTTCTAAACTATTTTTGCCTATTTTCCCTCCCTTTTTAAGTAATTTTGACCATTTCTAACCTGTTTTTACTCACTTCTAACTTATTTTATGTCTCTTTTGGCTATTTCTTGCCTTGTCTAGCTAAGCTCTTACCAAAGTCATTTTTTTTCCAGATTTTCCACCAATCTAACATTTTTGTGTCCATTCCTAACACAGTATTGCACCTCTCTAACTCTTTTTAAACATTTGTGTCCATTTCTACCCCAGTTTTGCACTTCTCTAACCCTCATAAAGCCATTTTTCCTCTTTCTAAACCATTTTTGCCCACTTTCAACGCCTTTTATGCCATTTTTTTCCTTCTCTAAACAATTTTGTCAATTTCTAATAAATTTGGGCCCAATTTTTTCTTTTTCTAAACAATTTTTGTCCTTCCCACCCTTTGTAAGACAATTTTGACCATTTCTAACCTGTTTTTACTCACTTCTAAGTTATTTTATGTCTCTTTTGGCTATTTCTTGCCTTGTCTAGCTAAGCTCTTACCAGTTTTAAGTCATTTTTGCCCATTTCTTCCCATTTTCCACCAATCTAACACTTTTTAACCATTTGTGTCCATTCCTAACACAGTATTGCACCTCTCTAACCCTTTTTAAACATTTGTGTCCATTTCTACCCCAGTTTTGCACTTCTCTAACCCTCATAAAGCCATTGTTTCCTCTTTCTAAACCATTTTTGCCCACTTTCAACACCTTTTATGCCATTTTTTTCCTTCTCTAAACAATTTTGTCAATTTCTAACCAATTTTCAGTCTTTCTTTTTCCTTTTCTAAACTATTTTTGCCTATTTTCCCTCCCATTTTAAGCCAATTTTGACCATTTCTAACCAATTTTTACTCACTTCGAACTCATTTTAAGTCATTTTTGTCTATTTCTAGCCTTGTCTAACAAAGCTTTTTTCCAGATTTAAGCCATTTTTGGCCATTTCTACCCCAGTTTTGCTCTTCTCTCATTATTGTTAAGCCGGTTTTGGCCGTTTCTAACCCAATTTTGCTCTTCTCTAAGAATTTTAAAGCCAATTTTGGCTATTTCTAATCCATTTCTGCCCAATTGCAACCAGTTTCAAGCCGTAGTTTTCCTTCCTAACCCATTTTTGTCAACTCTAATAAATCTGGGCCCAATTTTGGCCATATCTAACCCATTTTTGGGCTTCTCTATCCCTTCTTAACCCATCTTTGACCATTTCTAACCCTTTACTCACCTAATTTTCAACCCCCTTCAAGCCGCCTTTAAGACATTTCATTTCTTCCCATTTTCCACCAATCTAACACTTTTTAACCATTTGTGTCCATTTCTAACCCAGTATTGCACCTCCCTAACCCTTTTTAAACATTTGTGTCCATTTCTACCCCAGTGTTGCACTTCTCTAACCCTCATAAAGTCATTGTTTCCTCTTTCTAAACCATTTTTGCCCACTTTCAACGCCTTTTATGCCATTTTTTTCCTTCTCTAAACAATTTTCTCAATCTCTAAGCAATTTTCAGCCTTTCTTTTTCCTTTTCTAAACTATTTTTGCCTATTTTCCCTCCCTTTTTAAGTCAATTTTGACCATTTCTAACCTGTTTTTACTCACTTCTAAGTTATTTTATGTCTCTTTTGGCTATTTCCTGCCTTGTCTAGCTAAGCTCTTACCAGTTTTAAGTCATTTTTGCCCATTTCTTCCCATTTTCCACCAATCTAACACTTTTTAACCATTTGTGTCCATTCCTAACACAGTATTGCACCTCTCTAACTCTTTTTAAACATTTGTGTCCATTTCTACCCCAGTTTTGCACTTCTCTAACCCTCATAAAGCCATTGTTTCCTCTTTCTAAACCATTTTTGCCCACTTTCAACGCCTTTTATGCCATTTTTTTCCTTCTCTAAACAATTTTGTCAATTTCTAACCAATTTTCATCCTTTCTTTTTTCTTTTTCTAAACAATTTTTGTCCATTTCCCACCCTTTGTAAGACAATTTTGACCATTTCTAACCTGTTTTTACTCACTTCTAAGTTATTTTATGTCTCTTTTGGCTATTTCTTGCCTTGTCTAGCTAAGCTCTTACCAGTTTTAAGTCATTTTTGCCCATTTCTTCCCATTTTCCACCAATCTAACACTTTTTAACCATTTGTGTCCATTCCTAACACAGTATTGCACCTCTCTAACCCTTTTTAAACATATGTGTCCATTTCTACCCCAGTTTTGCACTTCTCTAACCCTCATAAAGCCATTGTTTCCTCTTTCTAAACCATTTTTGCCCACTTTCAACACCTTTTATGCCATTTTTTTCCTTCTCTAAACAATTTTGTCAATTTCTAACCAATTTTCAGTCTTTCTTTTTCCTTTTCTAAACTATTTTTGCCTATTTTCCCTCCCATTTTAAGCCAATTTTGACCATTTCTAACCAATTTTTACTCACTTCGAACTCATTTTAAGTCATTTTTGTCTATTTCTAGCCTTGTCTAACAAAGCTTTTTTCCAGATTTAAGCCATTTTTGGCCATTTCTACCCCAGTTTTGCTCTTCTCTCATTATTGTTAAGCCGGTTTTGGCCGTTTCTAACCCAATTTTGCTCTTCTCTAAGAATTTTAAAGCCAATTTTGGCTATTTCTAATCCATTTCTGCCCAATTGCAACCAGTTTCAAGCCGTAGTTTTCCTTTCCTAACCCATTTTTGCACACTCTAATAAATCTGGGCCCAATTTTGGCCATATCTAACCCATTTTTGGGCTTCTCTATCCCTTCTTAACCCATCTTTGACCAATTCTAACCCTTTATAACCTATTTTCAACCCCCTTCAAGCCGCCTTTGGACATTTCTTCCCCTGTTTTCCACCAATCTAACCCTTTTTAACCATTTGTGTCCATTTCTAACCCAGTATTGCACCTCCCTAACCCTTTTTAAACATTTGTGTCCATTTCTACCCCAGTGTTGCACTTCTCTAACCCTCATAAAGTCATTGTTTCCTCTTTCTAAACCATTTTTGCCCACTTTCAACGCCTTTTATGCCATTTTTTTCCTTCTCTAAACAATTTTCTCAATCTCTAAGCAATTTTCAGCCTTTCTTTTTCCTTTTCTAAACTATTTTTGCCTATTTTCCCTCCCTTTTTAAGTCAATTTTGACCATTTCTAACCTGTTTTTACTCACTTCTAAGTTATTTTATGTCTCTTTTGGCTATTTCCTGCCTTGTCTAGCTAAGCTCTTACCAGTTTTAAGTCATTTTTGCCCATTTCTTCCCATTTTCCACCAATCTAACACTTTTTAACCATTTGTGTCCATTCCTAACACAGTATTGCACCTCTCTAACTCTTTTTAAACATTTGTGTCCATTTCTACCCCAGTTTTGCACTTCTCTAACCCTCATAAAGCCATTGTTTCCTCTTTCTAAACCATTTTTGCCCACTTTCAACGCCTTTTATGCCATTTTTTTCCTTCTCTAAACAATTTTGTCAATTTCTAACCAATTTTCATCCTTTCTTTTTTCTTTTTCTAAACAATTTTTGTCCATTTCCCACCCTTTGTAAGACAATTTTGACCATTTCTAACCTGTTTTTACTCACTTCTAAGTTATTTTATGTCTCTTTTGGCTATTTCTTGCCTTGTCTAGCTAAGCTCTTACCAGTTTTAAGTCATTTTTGCCCATTTCTTCCCATTTTCCACCAATCTAACACTTTTTAACCATTTGTGTCCATTCCTAACACAGTATTGCACCTCTCTAACCCTTTTTAAACATATGTGTCCATTTCTACCCCAGTTTTGCACTTCTCTAACCCTCATAAAGCCATTGTTTCCTCTTTCTAAACCATTTTTGCCCACTTTCAACACCTTTTATGCCATTTTTTTCCTTCTCTAAACAATTTTGTCAATTTCTAACCAATTTTCAGTCTTTCTTTTTCCTTTTCTAAACTATTTTTGCCTATTTTCCCTCCCATTTTAAGCCAATTTTGACCATTTCTAACCAATTTTTACTCACTTCGAACTCATTTTAAGTCATTTTTGTCTATTTCTAGCCTTGTCTAACAAAGCTTTTTTCCAGATTTAAGCCATTTTTGGCCATTTCTACCCCAGTTTTGCTCTTCTCTCATTATTGTTAAGCCGGTTTTGGCCGTTTCTAACCCAATTTTGCTCTTCTCTAAGAATTTTAAAGCCAATTTTGGCTATTTCTAATCCATTTCTGCCCAATTGCAACCAGTTTCAAGCCGTAGTTTTCCTTTCCTAACCCATTTTTGCACCTGTCTAATAAATCTGGGCCCAATTTTGGCCATATCTAACCCATTTTTGGGCTTCTCTATCCCTTCTTAACCCATCTTTGACCAATTCTAACCCTTTATAACCTATTTTCAACCCCCTTCAAGCCGCCTTTGGACATTTCTTCCCCTGTTTTCCACCAATCTAACCCTTTTTAACCATTTGTGTCCATTTCTAACCCAGTATTGCACCTCCCTAACCCTTTTTAAACATTTGTGTCCATTTCTACCCCAGTGTTGCACTTCTCTAACCCTCATAAAGTCATTGTTTCCTCTTTCTAAACCATTTTTGCCCACTTTCAACGCCTTTTATGCCATTTTTTTCCTTCTCTAAACAATTTTCTCAATCTCTAAGCAATTTTCAGCCTTTCTTTTTCCTTTTCTAAACTATTTTTGCCTATTTTCCCTCCCTTTTTAAGTCAATTTTGACCATTTCTAACCTGTTTTTACTCACTTCTAAGTTATTTTATGTCTCTTTTGGCTATTTCCTGCCTTGTCTAGCTAAGCTCTTACCAGTTTTAAGTCATTTTTGCCCATTTCTTCCCATTTTCCACCAATCTAACACTTTTTAACCATTTGTGTCCATTCCTAACACAGTATTGCACCTCTCTAACTCTTTTTAAACATTTGTGTCCATTTCTACCCCAGTTTTGCACTTCTCTAACCCTCATAAAGCCATTGTTTCCTCTTTCTAAACCATTTTTGCCCACTTTCAACGCCTTTTATGCCATTTTTTTCCTTCTCTAAACAATTTTGTCAATTTCTAACCAATTTTCATCCTTTCTTTTTTCTTTTTCTAAACAATTTTTGTCCATTTCCCACCCTTTGTAAGACAATTTTGACCATTTCTAACCTGTTTTTACTCACTTCTAAGTTATTTTATGTCTCTTTTGGCTATTTCTTGCCTTGTCTAGCTAAGCTCTTACCAGTTTTAAGTCATTTTTGCCCATTTCTTCCCATTTTCCACCAATCTAACACTTTTTAACCATTTGTGTCCATTCCTAACACAGTATTGCACCTCTCTAACCCTTTTTAAACATATGTGTCCATTTCTACCCCAGTTTTGCACTTCTCTAACCCTCATAAAGCCATTGTTTCCTCTTTCTAAACCATTTTTGCCCACTTTCAACACCTTTTATGCCATTTTTTTCCTTCTCTAAACAATTTTGTCAATTTCTAACCAATTTTCAGTCTTTCTTTTTCCTTTTCTAAACTATTTTTGCCTATTTTCCCTCCCATTTTAAGCCAATTTTGACCATTTCTAACCAATTTTTACTCACTTCGAACTCATTTTAAGTCATTTTTGTCTATTTCTAGCCTTGTCTAACAAAGCTTTTTTCCAGATTTAAGCCATTTTTGGCCATTTCTACCCCAGTTTTGCTCTTCTCTCATTATTGTTAAGCCGGTTTTGGCCGTTTCTAACCCAATTTTGCTCTTCTCTAAGAATTTTAAAGCCAATTTTGGCTATTTCTAATCCATTTCTGCCCAATTGCAACCAGTTTCAAGCCGTAGTTTTCCTTTCCTAACCCATTTTTGCACCTGTCTAATAAATCTGGGCCCAATTTTGGCCATATCTAACCCATTTTTGGGCTTCTCTATCCCTTCTTAACCCATCTTTGACCAATTCTAACCCTTTATAACCTATTTTCAACCCCCTTCAAGCCGCCTTTGGACATTTCTTCCCCTGTTTTCCACCAATCTAACCCTTTTTAACCATTTGTGTCCATTTCTAACCCAGTATTGCACCTCCCTAACCCTTTTTAAACATTTGTGTCCATTTCTACCCCAGTGTTGCACTTCTCTAACCCTCATAAAGTCATTGTTTCCTCTTTCTAAACCATTTTTGCCCACTTTCAACGCCTTTTATGCCATTTTTTTCCTTCTCTAAACAATTTTCTCAATCTCTAAGCAATTTTCAGCCTTTCTTTTTCCTTTTCTAAACTATTTTTGCCTATTTTCCCTCCCTTTTTAAGTCAATTTTGACCATTTCTAACCTGTTTTTACTCACTTCTAAGTTATTTTATGTCTCTTTTGGCTATTTCCTGCCTTGTCTAGCTAAGCTCTTACCAGTTTTAAGTCATTTTTGCCCATTTCTTCCCATTTTCCACCAATCTAACACTTTTTAACCATTTGTGTCCATTCCTAACACAGTATTGCACCTCTCTAACTCTTTTTAAACATTTGTGTCCATTTCTACCCCAGTTTTGCACTTCTCTAACCCTCATAAAGCCATTGTTTCCTCTTTCTAAACCATTTTTGCCCACTTTCAACGCCTTTTATGCCATTTTTTTCCTTCTCTAAACAATTTTGTCAATTTCTAACCAATTTTCATCCTTTCTTTTTTCTTTTTCTAAACAATTTTTGTCCATTTCCCACCCTTTGTAAGACAATTTTGACCATTTCTAACCTGTTTTTACTCACTTCTAAGTTATTTTATGTCTCTTTTGGCTATTTCTTGCCTTGTCTAGCTAAGCTCTTACCAGTTTTAAGTCATTTTTGCCCATTTCTTCCCATTTTCCACCAATCTAACACTTTTTAACCATTTGTGTCCATTCCTAACACAGTATTGCACCTCTCTAACCCTTTTTAAACATATGTGTCCATTTCTACCCCAGTTTTGCACTTCTCTAACCCTCATAAAGCCATTGTTTCCTCTTTCTAAACCATTTTTGCCCACTTTCAACACCTTTTATGCCATTTTTTTCCTTCTCTAAACAATTTTGTCAATTTCTAACCAATTTTCAGTCTTTCTTTTTCCTTTTCTAAACTATTTTTGCCTATTTTCCCTCCCATTTTAAGCCAATTTTGACCATTTCTAACCAATTTTTACTCACTTCGAACTCATTTTAAGTCATTTTTGTCTATTTCTAGCCTTGTCTAACAAAGCTTTTTTCCAGATTTAAGCCATTTTTGGCCATTTCTACCCCAGTTTTGCTCTTCTCTCATTATTGTTAAGCCGGTTTTGGCCGTTTCTAACCCAATTTTGCTCTTCTCTAAGAATTTTAAAGCCAATTTTGGCTATTTCTAATCCATTTCTGCCCAATTGCAACCAGTTTCAAGCCGTAGTTTTCCTTTCCTAACCCATTTTTGCACCTGTCTAATAAATCTGGGCCCAATTTTGGCCATATCTAACCCATTTTTGGGCTTCTCTATCCCTTCTTAACCCATCTTTGACCAATTCTAACCCTTTATAACCTATTTTCAACCCCCTTCAAGCCGCCTTTGGACATTTCTTCCCCTGTTTTCCACCAATCTAACCCTTTTTAACCATTTGTGTCCATTTCTAACCCAGTATTGCACCTCTCTAACCCTTTTTAAACATTTGTGTCCATTTCTACCCCAGTGTTGCACTTCTCTAACCCTCATAAAGTCATTGTTTCCTCTTTCTAAACCATTTTTGCCCACTTTCAACGCCTTTTATGCCATTTTTTTCCTTCTCTAAACAATTTTCTCAATCTCTAAGCAATTTTCAGCCTTTCTTTTTCCTTTTCTAAACTATTTTTGCCTATTTTCCCTCCCTTTTTAAGTCAATTTTGACCATTTCTAACCTGTTTTTACTCACTTCTAAGTTATTTTATGTCTCTTTTGGCTATTTCCTGCCTTGTCTAGCTAAGCTCTTACCAGTTTTAAGTCATTTTTGCCCATTTCTTCCCATTTTCCACCAATCTAACACTTTTTAACCATTTGTGTCCATTCCTAACACAGTATTGCACCTCTCTAACTCTTTTTAAACATTTGTGTCCATTTCTACCCCAGTTTTGCACTTCTCTAACCCTCATAAAGCCATTGTTTCCTCTTTCTAAACCATTTTTGCCCACTTTCAACGCCTTTTATGCCATTTTTTTCCTTCTCTAAACAATTTTGTCAATTTCTAACCAATTTTCATCCTTTCTTTTTTCTTTTTCTAAACAATTTTTGTCCATTTCCCACCCTTTGTAAGACAATTTTGACCATTTCTAACCTGTTTTTACTCACTTCTAAGTTATTTTATGTCTCTTTTGGCTATTTCTTGCCTTGTCTAGCTAAGCTCTTACCAGTTTTAAGTCATTTTTGCCCATTTCTTCCCATTTTCCACCAATCTAACACTTTTTAACCATTTGTGTCCATTCCTAACACAGTATTGCACCTCTCTAACCCTTTTTAAACATATGTGTCCATTTCTACCCCAGTTTTGCACTTCTCTAACCCTCATAAAGCCATTGTTTCCTCTTTCTAAACCATTTTTGCCCACTTTCAACACCTTTTATGCCATTTTTTTCCTTCTCTAAACAATTTTGTCAATTTCTAACCAATTTTCAGTCTTTCTTTTTCCTTTTCTAAACTATTTTTGCCTATTTTCCCTCCCATTTTAAGCCAATTTTGACCATTTCTAACCAATTTTTACTCACTTCGAACTCATTTTAAGTCATTTTTGTCTATTTCTAGCCTTGTCTAACAAAGCTTTTTTCCAGATTTAAGCCATTTTTGGCCATTTCTACCCCAGTTTTGCTCTTCTCTCATTATTGTTAAGCCGGTTTTGGCCGTTTCTAACCCAATTTTGCTCTTCTCTAAGAATTTTAAAGCCAATTTTGGCTATTTCTAATCCATTTCTGCCCAATTGCAACCAGTTTCAAGCCGTAGTTTTCCTTTCCTAACCCATTTTTGCACCTGTCTAATAAATCTGGGCCCAATTTTGGCCATATCTAACCCATTTTTGGGCTTCTCTATCCCTTCTTAACCCATCTTTGACCATTTCTAACCCTTTATAACCTATTTTCAACCCCCTTCAAGCCGCCTTTGGACATTTCTTCCCCTGTTTTCACCAATCTAACCCTTTTTAACCATTTGTGTCCATTTCTAACCCAGTATTGCACCTCCCTAACCCTTTTTAAACATTTGTGTCCATTTCTACCCCAGTTTTGCACTTCTCTAACCCTCATAAAGTCATTGTTTCCTCTTTCTAAACCATTTTTGCCCACTTTCAACGCCTTTTATGCCATTTTTTTCCTTCTCTAAACAATTTTGTCAATCTCTAAGCAATTTTCAGCCTTTCTTTTTCCTTTTCTAAACTATTTTTGCCTATTTCCCTCCCTTTTTAAGTCAATTTTGACCATTTCTAACCTGTTTTTACTCACTTCTAAGTTATTTTATGTCTCTTTTGGCTATTTCCTGCCTTGTCTAGCTAAGCTCTTACCAGTTTTAAGTCATTTTTGCCCATTTCTTCCCATTTTCCACCAATCTAACACTTTTTAACCATTTGTGTCCATTCCTAACACAGTATTGCACCTCTCTAACCCTTTTTAAACATATGTGTCCATTTCTACCCCAGTTTTGCACTTCTCTAACCCTCATAAAGCCATTGTTTCCTCTTTCTAAACCATTTTTGCCCACTTTCAACGCCTTTTATGCCATTTTTTTCCTTCTCTAAACAATTTTGTCAATTTCTAACCAATTTTCATCCTTTCCTTTCTTTTTTCTTTTCTAAACAATTTTTGTCCATTTCCCACCCTTTGTAAGACAATTTTGACCATTTCTAACCTGTTTTTACTCACTTCTAAGTTATTTTATGTCTCTTTTGGCTATTTCTTGCCTTGTCTAGCTAAGCTCTTACCAGTTTTAAGTCATTTTTGCCCATTTCTTCCCATTTTCCACCAATCTAACACTTTTTAACCATTTGTGTCCATTCCTAACACAGTATTGCACCTCTCTAACCCTTTTTAAACATATGTGTCCATTTCTACCCCAGTTTTGCACTTCTCTAACCCTCATAAAGCCATTGTTTCCTCTTTCTAAACCATTTTTGCCCACTTTCAACACCTTTTATGCCATTTTTTTCCTTCTCTAAACAATTTTGTCAATTTCTAACCAATTTTCAGTCTTTCTTTTTCCTTTTCTAATCTATTTTTGCCTATTTTCCCTCCCATTTTAAGCCAATTTTGACCATTTCTAACCAATTTTTACTCACTTCGAACTCATTTTAAGTCATTTTTGTCTATTTCTAGCCTTGTCTAACAAAGCTTTTTTCCAGATTTAAGCCATTTTTGGCCATTTCTACCCCAGTTTTGCTCTTCTCTCATTATTGTTAAGCCGGTTTTGGCCGTTTCTAACCCAATTTTGCTCTTCTCTAAGAATTTTAAAGCCAATTTTGGCTATTTCTAATCCATTTCTGCCCAATTGCAACCCGTTTCAAGCCGTAGTTTTCCTTTCCTAACTCATTTTTGCACATCTCTAATAAATCTGGGCCCAATTTTGGCCATATCTAACCCATTTTTGGGCTTCTCTATCCCTTCTTAACCCATCTTTGACCAATTCTAACCCTTTATAACCTATTTTCAACCCCCTTCAAGCAGCCTTTGGACATTTCTTCCCCTGTTTTCCACCAATCTAACCCTTTTTAACCATTTGTGTCCATTTCTAACCCAGTATTGCACCTCTCTAACCCTTTTTAAACATTTGTGTCCATTTCTACCCCAGTTTTGCACTTCTCTAACCCTCATAAAGTCATTGTTTCCTCTTTCTAAACCATTTTTGCCCACTTTCAACGCCTTTTATGCCATTTTTTTCCTTCTCTAAACAATTTTGTCAATTTCTAACCAATTTTCAGCCTTTCTTTTTCCTTTTCTAAACTATTTTTGCCTATTTTCCCTCCCTTTTTAAGCCAATTTTGACCATTTCTAACCTGTTTTTACTCACTTCTAAGTTATTTTATGTCTCTTTTGGCTATTTCCTGCCTTGTCTAGCTAAGCTCTTACCAGTTTTAAGTCATTTTTGCCCATTTCTTCCCATTTTCCACCAATCTAACACTTTTTAACCATTTGTGTCCATTCCTAACACAGTATTGCACCTCTCTAACCCTTTTTAAACATTTGTGTCCATTTCTACCCCAGTTTTGCACTTCTCTAACCCTCATAAAGCCATTGTTTCCTCTTTCTAAACCATTTTTGCCCACTTTCAACGCCTTTTATGCCATTTTTTTCCTTCTCTAAACAATTTTGTCAATTTCTAACCAATTTTCATCCTTTCTTTTTTCTTTTTCTAAACAATTTTTGTCCATTTCCCACCCTTTGTAAGACAATTTTGACCATTTCTAACCTGTTTTTACTCACTTCTAAGTTATTTTATGTCTCTTTTGGCTATTTCTTGCCTTGTCTAGCTAAGCTCTTACCAGTTTTAAGTCATTTTTGCCCATTTCTTCCCATTTTCCACCAATCTAACACTTTTTAACCATTTGTGTCCATTCCTAACACAGTATTGCACCTCTCTAACCCTTTTTAAACATATGTGTCCATTTCTACCCCAGTTTTGCACTTCTCTAACCCTCATAAAGCCATTGTTTCCTCTTTCTAAACCATTTTTGCCCACTTTCAACACCTTTTATGCCATTTTTTTCCTTCTCTAAACAATTTTGTCAATTTCTAACCAATTTTCAGCCTTTCTTTTTCCTTTTCTAAACTATTTTTGCCTATTTTCCCTCCCATTTTAAGCCAATTTTGACCATTTCTAACCAATTTTTACTCACTTCGAACTCATTTTAAGTCATTTTTGTCTATTTCTAGCCTTGTCTAACAAAGCTTTTTTCCAGATTTAAGCCATTTTTGGCCATTTCTACCCCAGTTTTGCTCTTCTCTCATCATTGTTAAGCCGGTTTTGGCCGTTTCTAACCCAATTTTGCTCTTCTCTAAGAATTTTAAAGCCAATTTTGGCTATTTCTAATCCATTTCTGCCCAATTGCAACCCGTTTCAAGCCGTAGTTTTCCTTTTCTAACTCATTTTTGCACATCTCTAATAAATCTGGGCCCAATTTTGGCCATATCTAACCCATTTTTGGGCTTCTCTATCCCTTCTTAACCCATCTTTGACCAATTCTAACCCTTTATAACCTATTTTCAACCCCCTTCAAGCAGCCTTTGGCCATTTCTTACCCTGTTTTCACCAATCTAACTCTTTTTAACCATTTGTGTCCATTTCTAACCCAGTATTGCACCTCTCTAACCCTTTTTAAACATTTGTGTCCATTTCTACCCCAGTTTTGCACTTCTCTAACCCTCATAAAGTCATTGTTTCCTCTTTCTAAACCATTTTTGCCCACTTTCAACGCCTTTTATGCCATTTTTTTCCTTCTCTAAACAATTTTGTCAATTTCTAACCAATTTTCAGCCTTTCTTTTTCCTTTTCTAAACTATTTTTGCTATTTCCTCCCTTTTTAAGCCAATTTTGACCATTTCTAACCTGTTTTTACTCACTTCTAAGTTATTTTATGTCTCTTTTGGCTATTTCTTGCCTTGTCTAGCTAAGCTCTTACCAGTTTTAAGTCATTTTTGCCCATTTCTTCCCATTTTCCACCAATCTAACACTTTTTAACCATTTGTGTCCATTCCTAACACAGTATTGCACCTCTCTAACCTCTTTTTAAACATGTGTCCATTTCTACCCCAGTTTTGCACTTCTCTAACCCTCATAAAGCCATTGTTTCCTCTTTCTAAACCATTTTTGCCCACTTTCAACGCCTTTTATGCCATTTTTTTCCTTCTCTAAACAATTTTGTCAATTTCTAACCAATTTTCATCCTTTCTTTTTTCTTTTTCTAAACAATTTTTGTCCATTTCCCACCCTTTGTAAGACAATTTTGACCATTTCTAACCTGTTTTTACTCACTTCTAAGTTATTTTATGTCTCTTTTGGCTATTTCTTGCCTTGTCTAGCTAAGCTCTTACCAGTTTTAAGTCATTTTTGCCCATTTCTTCCCATTTTCCACCAATCTAACACTTTTTAACCATTTGTGTCCATTCCTAACACAGTATTGCACCTCTCTAACCCTTTTTAAACATGTGTCCATTTCTACCCCAGTTTTGCACTTCTCTAACCCTCATAAAGCCATTGTTTCCTCTTTCTAAACCATTTTTGCCCACTTTCAACACCTTTTATGCCATTTTTTTCCTTCTCTAAACAATTTTGTCAATTTCTAACCAATTTTCAGCCTTTCTTTTTCCTTTTCTAAACTATTTTTGCCTATTTTCCCTCCCATTTTAAGCCAATTTTGACCATTTCTAACCAATTTTTACTCACTTCGAACTCATTTTAAGTCATTTTTGTCTATTTCTAGCCTTGTCTAACAAAGCTTTTTTCCAGATTTAAGCCATTTTTGGCCATTTCTACCCCAGTTTTGCTCTTCTCTCATCATTGTTAAGCCGGTTTTGGCCGTTTCTAACCCAATTTTGCTCTTCTCTAAGAATTTTAAAGCCAATTTTGGCTATTTCTAACCCATTTCTGCCCAATTGCAACCCGTTTCAAGCCGTAGTTTTCCTTTTCTAACTCATTTTTGCACATCTCTAATAAATCTGGGCCCAATTTTGGCCATATCTAACCCATTTTTGGGCTTCTCTATCCCTTCTTAACCCATCTTTGACCATTTCTAACCCTTTATAACCTATTTTTAACCCCCTTCAAGCAGCCTTTGGCCATTTCTTCCACTGTTATTCACCTCTCTAACTCTTTGTAACCATTTGTGTCCATTTCTAATGCAGTATTGCACCTCTCTAACCCTTTTTAAACATTTGTGTCCATTTCTACCCCAGTTTTGCACTTCTCTAACCCTCATAAAGTCATTGTTTCCTCTTTCTAAACCATTTTTGCCCACTTTCAACGCCTTTTATGCCATTTTTTTCCTTCTCTAAACAATTTTGTCAATTTCTAACCAATTTTCAGCCTTTCTTTTTCCTTTTCTAAACTATTTTTGCCTATTTTCCCTCCCTTTTTAAGCCAATTTTGACCATTTCTAACCTGTTTTTACTCACTTCTAAGTTATTTTATGTCTCTTTTGGCTATTTCTTGCCTTGTCTAGCTAAGCTCTTACCAGTTTTAAGTCATTTTTGCCCATTTCTTCCCATTTTCCACCAATCTAACACTTTTTAACCATTTGTGTCCATTCCTAACACAGTATTGCACCTCTCTAACCCTTTTTAAACATGTGTCCATTTCTACCCCAGTTTTGCACTTCTCTAACCCTCATAAAGCCATTGTTTCCTCTTTCTAAACCATTTTTGCCCACTTTCAACGCCTTTTATGCCATTTTTTTCCTTCTCTAAACAATTTTGTCAATTTCTAACCAATTTTCATCCTTTCTTTTTTCTTTTTCTAAACAATTTTTGTCCATTTCCCACCCTTTGTAAGACAATTTTGACCATTTCTAACCTGTTTTTACTCACTTCTAAGTTATTTTATGTCTCTTTTGGCTATTTCTTGCCTTGTCTAGCTAAGCTCTTACCAGTTTTAAGTCATTTTTGCCCATTTCTTCCCATTTTCCACCAATCTAACACTTTTTAACCATTTGTGTCCATTCCTAACACAGTATTGCACCTCTCTAACCCTTTTTAAACATGTGTCCATTTCTACCCCAGTTTTGCACTTCTCTAACCCTCATAAAGCCATTGTTTCCTCTTTCTAAACCATTTTTGCCCACTTTCAACACCTTTTATGCCATTTTTTTCCTTCTCTAAACAATTTTGTCAATTTCTAACCAATTTTCAGTCTTTCTTTTTCCTTTTCTAAACTATTTTTGCCTATTTTCCCTCCCATTTTAAGCCAATTTTGACCATTTCTAACCAATTTTTACTCACTTCGAACTCATTTTAAGTCATTTTTGTCTATTTCTAGCCTTGTCTAACAAAGCTTTTTTCCAGATTTAAGCCATTTTTGGCCATTTCTACCCCAGTTTTGCTCTTCTCTCATCATTGTTAAGCCGGTTTTGGCCGTTTCTAACCCAATTTTGCTCTTCTCTAAGAATTTTAAAGCCAATTTTGGCTAATTCTAATCCTTTTCTGCCCAATTGCAACCCGTTTCAAGCCGTAGTTTTCCTTTTCTAACTCATTTTTGCACATCTCTAATAAATCTGGGCCCAATTTTGGCCATATCTAACCCATTTTTGGGCTTCTCTATCCCTTCTTAACCCATCTTTGACCATTTCTAACCCTTTATAACCTATTTTTAACCCCCTTCAAGCAGCCTTTGGCCATTTCTACCCCTGTTATTCACCTCTCTAACTCTTTGTAACCATTTGTGTCCATTTCTAATGCAGTATTGCACCTCTCTAACCCTTTTTAAACATTTGTGTCCATTTCTACCCCAGTTTTGCACTTCTCTAACCCTCATAAAGTCATTGTTTCCTCTTTCTAAACCATTTTTGCCCACTTTCAACGCCTTTTATGCCATTTTGTTCCTTCTCTAAACAATTTTGTCAATTTCTAACCAATTTTCAGCCTTTCTTTTTCCTTTTCTAAACTATTTTTGCTCATTTCCTCCCATTTTAAGCCGTTTTTGACCATTTCTAACCTGTTTTTACTCACTTCTAAGTTATTTTATGTCTCTTTTGGCTATTTCTTGCCTTGTCTAGCTAAGCTCTTACCAGTTTTAAGTCATTTTTGCCCATTTCTTCCCATTTTCCACCAATCTAACACTTTTTAACCATTTGTGTCCATTCCTAACACAGTATTGCACCTCTCTAACCCTTTTTAAACATATGTGTCCATTTCTACCCCAGTTTTGCACTTCTCTAACCCTCATAAAGCCATTGTTTCCTCTTTCTAAACCATTTTTGCCCACTTTCAACGCCTTTTATGCCATTTTTTTCCTTCTCTAAACAATTTTGTCAATTTCTAACCAATTTTCATCCTTTCTTTTTTCTTTTTCTAAACAATTTTTGTCCATTTCCCACCCTTTGTAAGACAATTTTGACCATTTCTAACCTGTTTTTACTCACTTCTAAGTTATTTTATGTCTCTTTTGGCTATTTCTTGCCTTGTCTAGCTAAGCTCTTACCAGTTTTAAGTCATTTTTGCCCATTTCTTCCCATTTTCCACCAATCTAACACTTTTTAACCATTTGTGTCCATTCCTAACACAGTATTGCACCTCTCTAACCCTTTTTAAACATGTGTCCATTTCTACCCCAGTTTTGCACTTCTCTAACCCTCATAAAGCCATTGTTTCCTCTTTCTAAACCATTTTTGCCCACTTTCAACACCTTTTATGCCATTTTTTTCCTTCTCTAAACAATTTTGTCAATTTCTAACCAATTTTCAGCCTTTCTTTTTCCTTTTCTAAACTATTTTTGCCTATTTTCCCTCCCATTTTAAGCCAATTTTGACCATTTCTAACCAATTTTTACTCACTTCGAACTCATTTTAAGTCATTTTTGTCTATTTCTAGCCTTGTCTAACAAAGCTTTTTTCCAGATTTAAGCCATTTTTGGCCATTTCTACCCCAGTTTTGCTCTTCTCTCATCATTGTTAAGCCGGTTTTGGCCGTTTCTAACCCAATTTTGCTCTTCTCTAAGAATTTTAAAGCCAATTTTGGCTATTTCTAATCCTTTTCTGCCCAATTGCAACCCGTTTCAAGCCGTAGTTTTCATTTTCTAACTCATTTTTGCACATCTCTAATAAATCTGGGCCCAATTTTGGCCATATCTAACCCATTTTTGGGCTTCTCTATCCCTTCTTAACCCATCTTTGACCATTTCTAACCCTTTATAACCTATTTTTAACCCCCTTCAAGCAGCCTTTGGCCATTTCTACCACTGTTATTCACCTCTCTAACTCTTTTAACCATTTGTGTCCATTTCTAATGCAGTATTGCACCTCTCTAACCCTTTTTAAACATTTGTGTCCATTTCTACCCCAGTTTTGCACTTCTCTAACCCTCATAAAGTCATTGTTTCCTCTTTCTAAACCATTTTTGCCCACTTTCAATGCCTTTTATGCCATTTTGTTCCTTCTCTAAACAATTTTGTCAATTTCTAACCAATTTTCAGCCTTTCTTTTTCCTTTTCTAAACTATTTTTGCTCATTTCCAACCCATTTTAAGCCAATTTTGACCATTTCTAACCTGTTTTTACTCACTTCTAAGTTATTTTATGTCTCTTTTGGCTATTTCTTGCCTTGTCTAGCTAAGCTCTTACCAGTTTTAAGTCATTTTTGCCCATTTCTTCCCATTTTCCACCAATCTAACACTTTTTAACCATTTGTGTCCATTCCTAACACAGTATTGCACCTCTCTAACCCTTTTTCAACATGTGTCCATTTCTACCCCAGTTTTGCACTTCTCTAACCCTCATAAAGTCATTGTTTCCTCTTTCTAAACCATTTTTGCCCACTTTCAACGCCTTTTATGCCATTTTTTTCCTTCTCTAAACAATTTTGTCAATTTCTAACCAATTTTCATCCTTTCTTTTTTCTTTTTCTAAACAATTTTTGTCCATTTCCCACCCTTTGTAAGACAATTTTGACCATTTCTAACCTGTTTTTACTCACTTCTAAGTTATTTTATGTCTCTTTTGGCTATTTCTTGCCTTGTCTAGCTAAGCTCTTACCAGTTTTAAGTCATTTTTGCCCATTTCTTCCCATTTTCCACCAATCTAACACTTTTTAACCATTTGTGTCCATTCCTAACACAGTATTGCACCTCTCTAACCCTTTTTCAACATGTGTCCATTTCTACCCCAGTTTTGCACTTCTCTAACCCTCATAAAGCCATTGTTTCCTCTTTCTAAACCATTTTTGCCCACTTTCAACACCTTTTATGCCATTTTTTTCCTTCTCTAAACAATTTTGTCAATTTCTAACCAATTTTCAGCCTTTCTTTTTCCTTTTCTAAACTATTTTTGCCTATTTTCCCTCCCATTTTAAGCCAATTTTGACCATTTCTAACCAATTTTTACTCACTTCGAACTCATTTTAAGTCATTTTTGTCTATTTCTAGCCTTGTCTAACAAAGCTTTTTTCCAGATTTAAGCCATTTTTGGCCATTTCTACCCCAGTTTTGCTCTTCTCTCATCATTGTTAAGCCGGTTTTGGCCGTTTCTAACCCAATCTTGCTCTTCTCTAAGAATTTTAAAGCCAATTTTGGCTAATTCTAATCCTTTTCTGCCCAATTGCAACCCGTTTCAAGCCGTAGTTTTCCTTTTCTAACTCATTTTTGCACATCTCTAATAAATCTGGGCCCAATTTTGGCCATATCTAACCCATTTTTGGGCTTCTCTATCCCTTCTTAACCCATCTTTGACCATTTCTAACCCTTTATAACCTATTTTTAACCCCCTTCAAGCAGCCTTTGGCCATTTCTACCACTGTTATTCACCTCTCTAACTCTTTGTAACCATTTGTGTCCATTTCTAATGCAGTATTGCACCTCTCTAACCCTTTTTAAACATTTGTGTCCATTTCTACCCCAGTTTTGCACTTCTCTAACCCTCATAAAGTCATTGTTTCCTCTTTCTAAACCATTTTTGCCCACTTTCAACACCTTTTATGCCATTTTTTTCCTTCTCTAAACAATTTTGTCAATTTCTAACCAATTTTCAGCCTTTCTTTTTCCTTTTCTAAACTATTTTTGCTCATTTCCAACCCATTTTAAGCCGTTTTTGACCATTTCTAACCTGTTTTTACTCACTTCTAAGTTATTTTATGTCTCTTTTGGCTATTTCTTGCCTTGTCTAGCTAAGCTCTTACCAGTTTTAAGTCATTTTTGCCCATTTCTTCCCATTTTCCACCAATCTAACACTTTTTAACCATTTGTGTCCATTCCTAACACAGTATTGCACCTCTCTAACCCTTTTTCAACATGTGTCCATTTCTACCCCAGTTTTGCACTTCTCTAACCCTCATAAAGCCATTGTTTCCTCTTTCTAAACCATTTTTGCCCACTTTCAACGCCTTTTATGCCATTTTTTTCCTTCTCTAAACAATTTTGTCAATTTCTAACCAATTTTCATCCTTTCTTTTTTCTTTTTCTAAACAATTTTTGTCCATTTCCCACCCTTTGTAAGACAATTTTGACCATTTCTAACCTGTTTTTACTCACTTCTAAGTTATTTTATGTCTCTTTTGGCTATTTCTTGCCTTGTCTAGCTAAGCTCTTACCAGTTTTAAGTCATTTTTGCCCATTTCTTCCCATTTTCCACCAATCTAACACTTTTTAACCATTTGTGTCCATTCCTAACACAGTATTGCACCTCTCTAACCCTTTTTAAACATGTGTCCATTTCTACCCCAGTTTTGCACTTCTCTAACCCTCATAAAGCCATTGTTTCCTCTTTCTAAACCATTTTTGCCCACTTTCAACACCTTTTATGCCATTTTTTTCCTTCTCTAAACAATTTTGTCAATTTCTAACCAATTTTCAGCCTTTCTTTTTCCTTTTCTAAACTATTTTTGCCTATTTTCCCTCCCATTTTAAGCCAATTTTGACCATTTCTAACCAATTTTTACTCACTTCGAACTCATTTTAAGTCATTTTTGTCTATTTCTAGCCTTGTCTAACAAAGCTTTTTTCCAGATTTAAGCCATTTTTGGCCATTTCTACCCCAGTTTTGCTCTTCTCTCATCATTGTTAAGCCGGTTTTGGCCGTTTCTAACCCAATTTTGCTCTTCTCTAAGAATTTTAAAGCCAATTTTGGCTATTTCTAATCCTTTTCTGCCCAATTGCAACCCGTTTCAAGCCGTAGTTTTCATTTTCTAACTCATTTTTGCACATCTCTAATAAATCTGGGCCCAATTTTGGCCATATCTAACCCATTTTTGGGCTTCTCTATCCCTTCTTAACCCATCTTTGACCATTTCTAACCCTTTATAACCTATTTTTAACCCCCTTCAAGCAGCCTTTGGCCATTTCTACCACTGTTATTCACCTCTCTAACTCTTTGTAACCATTTGTGTCCATTTCTAATGCAGTATTGCACCTCTCTAACCCTTTTTAAACATTTGTGTCCATTTCTACCCCAGTTTTGCACTTCTCTAACCCTCATAAAGTCATTGTTTCCTCTTTCTAAACCATTTTTGCCCACTTTCAATGCCTTTTATGCCATTTTGTTCCTTCTCTAAACAATTTTGTCAATTTCTAACCAATTTTCAGCCTTTCTTTTTCCTTTTCTAAACTATTTTTGCTCATTTCCAACCCATTTTAAGCCGTTTTTGACCATTTCTAACCTGTTTTTACTCACTTCTAAGTTATTTTATGTCTCTTTTGGCTATTTCTTGCCTTGTCTAGCTAAGCTCTTACCAGTTTTAAGTCATTTTTGCCCATTTCTTCCCATTTTCCACCAATCTAACACTTTTTAACCATTTGTGTCCATTCCTAACACAGTATTGCACCTCTCTAACCCATTTTCAACATGTGTCCATTTCTACCCCCGTTTTGCACTTCTCTAACCCTCATAAAGCCATTGTTTCCTCTTTCTAAACCATTTTTGCCCACTTTCAACGCCTTTTATGCCATTTTTTTCCTTCTCTAAACAATTTTGTCAATTTCTAACCAATTTTCATCCTTTCTTTTTTCTTTTCTAAACTATTTTTGCCTATTTCCCACCCTTTTAAGACAATTTTGACCATTTCTAACCTGTTTTTACTCACTTCTAAGTTATTTTATGTCTCTTTTGTCTATTTCTTGCCTTGTCTAACTAAGCTTTTTTCCAGATTTAAGCCATTTTTGGCCATTTCTACCCCAGTTTTGCTCTTCTCTCATCATTGTTAAGCCATTTTGGCCGTTTCTAACCCAGTTTTGCTCCTCTCTAAGAATTTTAAAGCCAATTTTGGCTATTTCTAATCCAGTTTCTGCCCAATTGCAACCCTTTCAAGCCGTAGTTTTCCTTTTCTAACCATTTTTGCACACTTTCTAATAAATCTGGGCCAATTTTGGCCATATCTAAACAATTTTGGCTTCTCTAACCCTTTTAACCCATCTTTGACCATTTCTAAACTATTTATTGCCTATTTTCCCCCCTTTAAGCAATTTTGACCATTTCTAACCATTGTTATTCACCTTCTAACTCATTTTAAGTCATTTGTGTCTATTTCTAGCCAGTATTGCACCTCTTTTTCCAGATTTAAACATTTGTGGCCATTTCTACCCCAGTTTTGCTCTTCTCTCACCCTTGTTAAGCCGGTTTTTCCGTTTCTAAACCAATTTTGCTCTTCTCAAGAATTTTAAAGCCATTTTTTGGCTTTTCTAATCAATTTCTGTCAATTGCAACCAATTTTCAAGCCGTAGTTTTCCTTTTCTAAACTATTTTTGCACATTTCTAATAAATCTGGGCCAATTTTGGCCATATCTAACCCATTTTTGGGCTTCTCTATCCCTTCTTAACCCATCTTTGACCATTTCTAACCCTTTATAACCTATTTTTAACCCCCTTCAAGCATTTTTGGCCATTTCTTCCCATTTTCCACCTCTAACTCTTTTTAACCATTTGTGTCCATTTCTAATGCAGTATTGCACCTCTCTAACCCTTTTTAAACATTTGTGTCCATTTCTACCCCAGTTTTGCACTTCTCTAACCCTCATAAAGTCATTGTTTCCTCTTTCTAAACCATTTTTGCCCACTTTCAACGCCTTTTATGCCATTTTTTTCCTTCTCTAAACAATTTTGTCAATTTCTAACCAATTTTCAGCCTTTCTTTTTCCTTTTCTAAACTATTTTTGCTCATTTCCCCCTTTTAAGCCATTTTGACCATTTCTAACCTGTTTTTACTCACTTCTAAGTTATTTTATGTCTCTTTTGGCTATTTCTTGCCTTGTCTAGCTAAGCTCTTACCAGTTTTAAGTCATTTTTGCCCATTTCTTCCCATTTTCCACCAATCTAACACTTTTTAACCATTTGTGTCCATTCCTAACACAGTATTGCACCTCTCTAACCCTTTTTAAACATGTGTCCATTTCTACCCCAGTTTTGCACTTCTCTAACCCTCATAAAGCCATTGTTTCCTCTTTCTAAACCATTTTTGCCCACTTTCAACGCCTTTTATGCCATTTTTTTCCTTCTCTAAACAATTTTGTCAATTTCTAACCAATTTTCATCCTTTCTTTTTCTTTTTCTAAACAATTTTTGTCCATTTCCCACCCTTTGTAAGACAATTTTGACCATTTCTAACCTGTTTTTACTCACTTCTAACTTATTTTATGTCTCTTTTGGCTATTTCTTGCCTTGTCTAGCTAAGCTCTTACCAGTTTTAAGTCATTTTTGCCCATTTCTTCCCATTTTCCACCAATCTAACACTTTTTAACCATTTGTGTCCATTCCTAACACAGTATTGCACCTCTCTAACCCTTTTTAAACATGTGTCCATTTCTACCCCAGTTTTGCACTTCTCTAACCCTCATAAAGCCATTGTTTCCTCTTTCTAAACCATTTTTGCCCACTTTCAACACCTTTTATGCCATTTTTTTCCTTCTCTAAACAATTTTGTCAATTTCTAACCAATTTTCAGCCTTTCTTTTTCCTTTTCTAAACTATTTTTGCCTATTTTCCCTCCCATTTTAAGCCAATTTTGACCATTTCTAACCAATTTTTACTCACTTCGAACTCATTTTAAGTCATTTTTGTCTATTTCTAGCCTTGTCTAACAAAGCTTTTTTCCAGATTTAAGCCATTTTTGGCCATTTCTACCCCAGTTTTGCTCTTCTCTCATCATTGTTAAGCCGGTTTTGGCCGTTTCTAACCCAATTTTGCTCTTCTCTAAGAATTTTAAAGCCAATTTTGGCTATTTCTAATCCTTTTCTGCCCAATTGCAACCCGTTTCAAGCCGTAGTTTTCATTTTCTAACTCATTTTTGCACATCTCTAATAAATCTGGGCCCAATTTTGGCCATATCTAACCATTTTTGGGCTTCTCTATCCCTTCTTAACCCATCTTTGACCATTTCTAACCCTTTATAACCTATTTTTAACCCCTTCAAGCAGCCTTTGGCCATTTCTACCACTGTTATTCACCTCTCTAACTCTTTGTAACCATTTGTGTCCATTTCTAATGCAGTATTGCACCTCTCTAACCCTTTTTCAACATGTGTCCATTTCTACCCCAGTTTTGCACTTCTCTAACCCTCATAAAGTCATTGTTTCCTCTTTCTAAACCATTTTTGCCCACTTTCAATGCCTTTTATGCCATTTTGTTCCTTCTCTAAACAATTTTGTCAATTTCTAACCAATTTTCAGCCTTTCTTTTTCCTTTTCTAAACTATTTTTGCTCATTTCCCACCCATTTTAAGCCGTTTTTGACCATTTCTAACCTGTTTTTACTCACTTCTAAGTTATTTTATGTCTCTTTTGGCTATTTCTTGCCTTGTCTAGCTAAGCTCTTACCAGTTTTAAGTCATTTTTGCCCATTTCTTCCCATTTTCCACCAATCTAACACTTTTTAACCATTTGTGTCCATTCCTAACACAGTATTGCACCTCTCTAACCCTTTTTCAACATGTGTCCATTTCTACCCCAGTTTTGCACTTCTCTAACCCTCATAAAGCCATTGTTTCCTCTTTCTAAACCATTTTTGCCCACTTTCAACACCTTTTATGCCATTTTTTTCCTTCTCTAAACAATTTTGTCAATTTCTAACCAATTTTCAGCCTTTCTTTTTCCTTTTCTAAACTATTTTTGCCTATTTTCCCTCCCATTTTAAGCCAATTTTGACCATTTCTAACCAATTTTTACTCACTTCGAACTCATTTTAAGTCATTTTTGTCTATTTCTAGCCTTGTCTAACAAAGCTTTTTTCCAGATTTAAGCCATTTTTGGCCATTTCTACCCCAGTTTTGCTCTTCTCTCATCATTGTTAAGCCGGTTTTGGCCGTTTCTAACCCAATTTTGCTCTTCTCTAAGAATTTTAAAGCCAATTTTGGCTATTTCTAATCCTTTTCTGCCCAATTGCAACCCGTTTCAAGCCGTAGTTTTCATTTTCTAACTCATTTTTGCACATCTCTAATAAATCTGGGCCCAATTTTGGCCATATCTAACCCATTTTTGGGCTTCTCTATCCCTTCTTAACCCATCTTTGACCATTTCTAACCCTTTATAACCTATTTTTAACCCCCTTCAAGCAGCCTTTGGCCATTTCTACCACTGTTATTCACCTCTCTAACTCTTTGTAACCATTTGTGTCCATTTCTAATGCAGTATTGCACCTCTCTAACCCTTTTTAAACATTTGTGTCCATTTCTACCCCAGTTTTGCACTTCTCTAACCCTCATAAAGCCATTGTTTCCTCTTTCTAAACCATTTTTGCCCACTTTCAATGCCTTTTATGCCATTTTGTTCCTTCTCTAAACAATTTTGTCAATTTCTAACCAATTTTCAGCCTTTCTTTTTCCTTTTCTAAACTATTTTTGCTCATTACCAACCCATTTTAAGCCGTTTTTGACCATTTCTAACCTGTTTTTACTCACTTCTAAGTTATTTTATGTCTCTTTTGGCTATTTCTTGCCTTGTCTAGCTAAGCTCTTACCAGTTTTAAGTCATTTTTGCCCATTTCTTCCCATTTTCCACCAATCTAACACTTTTTAACCATTTGTGTCCATTCCTAACACAGTATTGCACCTCTCTAACCCTTTTTCAACATGTGTCCATTTCTACCCCAGTTTTGCACTTCTCTAACCCTCATAAAGCCATTGTTTCCTCTTTCTAAACCATTTTTGCCCACTTTCAACGCCTTTTATGCCATTTTTTTCCTTCTCTAAACAATTTTGTCAATTTCTAACCAATTTTCATCCTTTCTTTTTCCTTTTTCTAAACAATTTTTGTCCATTTCCCACTCTTTGTAAGACAATTTTGACCATTTCTAACCTGTTTTTACTCACTTCTAAGTTATTTTATGTCTCTTTTGGCTATTTCTTGCCTTGTCTAGCTAAGCTCTTACCAGTTTTAAGTCATTTTTGCCCATTTCTTCCCATTTTCACCAATCTAACACTTTTTAACCATTTGTGTCCATTCCTAACACAGTATTGCACCTCTCTAACCCTTTTTCAACATGTGTCCATTTCTACCCCAGTTTTGCACTTCTCTAACCCTCATAAAGCCATTGTTTCCTCTTTCTAAACCATTTTTGCCCACTTTCAACACCTTTTATGCCATTTTTTTCCTTCTCTAAACAATTTTGTCAATTTCTAACCAATTTTCAGCCTTTCTTTTTCCTTTTCTAAACTATTTTTGCCTATTTTCCCTCCCATTTTAAGCCAATTTTGACCATTTCTAACCAATTTTTACTCACTTCGAACTCATTTTAAGTCATTTTTGTCTATTTCTAGCCTTGTCTAACAAAGCTTTTTTCCAGATTTAAGCCATTTTTGGCCATTTCTACCCCAGTTTTGCTCTTCTCTCATCATTGTTAAGCCGGTTTTGGCCGTTTCTAACCCAATTTTGCTCTTCTCTAAGAATTTTAAAGCCAATTTTGGCTATTTCTAATCCTTTTCTGCCCAATTGCAACCCGTTTCAAGCCGTAGTTTTCATTTTCTAACTCATTTTTGCACATCTCTAATAAATCTGGGCCCAATTTTGGCCATATCTAACCCATTTTTGGGCTTCTCTATCCCTTCTTAACCCATCTTTGACCATTTCTAACCCTTTATAACCTATTTTTAACCCCCTTCAAGCAGCCTTTGGCCATTTCTACCACTGTTATTCACCTCTCTAACTCTTTGTAACCATTTGTGTCCATTTCTAATGCAGTATTGCACCTCTCTAACCATTTTTAAACATTTGTGTCCATTTCTACCCCAGTTTTGCACTTCTCTAACCCTCATAAAGTCATTGTTTCCTCTTTCTAAACCATTTTTGCCCACTTTCAATGCCTTTTATGCCATTTTGTTCCTTCTCTAAACAATTTTGTCAATTTCTAACCAATTTTCAGCCTTTCTTTTTCCTTTTCTAAACTATTTTTGCTCATTTCCAACCCATTTTAAGCCGTTTTTGACCATTTCTAACCTGTTTTTACTCACTTCTAAGTTATTTTATGTCTCTTTTGGCTATTTCTTGCCTTGTCTAGCTAAACTCTTACCAGTTTTAAGTCATTTTTGCCCATTTCTTCCCATTTTCCACCAATCTAACACTTTTTAACCATTTGTGTCCATTCCTAACACAGTATTGCACCTCTCTAACCCTTTTTCAACATGTGTCCATTTCTACCCCAGTTTTGCACTTCTCTAACCCTCATAAAGTCATTGTTTCCTCTTTCTAAACCATTTTTGCCCACTTTCAACGCCTTTTATGCCATTTTTTTCCTTCTCTAAACAATTTTGTCAATTTCTAACCAATTTTCATCCTTTCTTTTTTCTTTTTCTAAACAATTTTTGTCCATTTCCCACCCTTTGTAAGAAAATTTTGACCATTTCTAACCTGTTTTTACTCACTTCTAAGTTATTTTATGTCTCTTTTGGCTATTTCTTGCCTTGTCTAGCTAAGCTCTTACCCGTTTTAAGTCATTTTTGCCCATTTCTTCCCATTTTCCACCAATCTAACACTTTTTAACCATTTGTGTCCATTCCTAACACAGTATTGCACCTCTCTAACCCTTTTTCAACATGTGTCCATTTCTACCCCAGTTTTGCACTTCTCTAACCCTCATAAAGCCATTGTTTCCTCTTTCTAAACCATTTTTGCCCACTTTCAACACCTTTTATGCCATTTTTTTCCTTCTCTAAACAATTTTGTCAATTTCTAACCAATTTTCAGCCTTTCTTTTTCCTTTTCTAAACTATTTTTGCCTATTTTCCCTCCCATTTTAAGCCAATTTTGACCATTTCTAACCAATTTTTACTCACTTCGAACTCATTTTAAGTCATTTTTGTCTATTTCTAGCCTTGTCTAACAAAGCTTTTTTCCAGATTTAAGCCATTTTTGGCCATTTCTACCCCAGTTTTGCTCTTCTCTCATCATTGTTAAGCCGGTTTTGGCCGTTTCTAACCCAATTTTGCTCTTCTCTAAGAATTTTAAAGCCAATTTTGGCTATTTCTAATCCTTTTCTGCCCAATTGCAACCCGTTTCAAGCCGTAGTTTTCATTTTCTAACTCATTTTTGCACATCTCTAATAAATCTGGGCCCAATTTTGGCCATATCTAACCCATTTTTGGGCTTCTCTATCCCTTCTTAACCCATCTTTGACCATTTCTAACCCTTTATAACCTATTTTTAACCCCCTTCAAGCAGCCTTTGGCCATTTCTACCACTGTTATTCACCTCTCTAACTCTTTGTAACCATTTGTGTCCATTTCTAATGCAGTATTGCACCTCTCTAACCCTTTTTAAACATTTGTGTCCATTTCTACCCCAGTTTTGCACTTCTCTAACCCTCATAAAGTCATTGTTTCCTCTTTCTAAACCATTTTTGCCCACTTTCAATGCCTTTTATGCCATTTTGTTCCTTCTCTAAACAATTTTGTCAATTTCTAACCAATTTTCAGCCTTTCTTTTTCCTTTTCTAAACTATTTTTGCTCATTTCCAACCCATTTTAAGCCGTTTTTGACCATTTCTAACCTGTTTTTACTCACTTCTAAGTTATTTTATGTCTCTTTTGGCTATTTCTTGCCTTGTCTAGCTAAACTCTTACCAGTTTTAAGTCATTTTTGCCCATTTCTTCCCATTTTCCACCAATCTAACACTTTTTAACCATTTGTGTCCATTCCTAACACAGTATTGCACCTCTCTAACCCTTTTTCAACATGTGTCCATTTCTACCCCAGTTTTGCACTTCTCTAACCCTCATAAAGCCATTGTTTCCTCTTTCTAAACCATTTTTGCCCACTTTCAACGCCTTTTATGCCATTTTTTTCCTTCTCTAAACAATTTTGTCAATTTCTAACCAATTTTCATCCTTTCTTTTTTCTTTTTCTAAACAATTTTTGTCCATTTCCCACCCTTTGTAAGACAATTTTGACCATTTCTAACCTGTTTTTACTCACTTCTAAGTTATTTTATGTCTCTTTTGGCTATTTCTTGCCTTGTCTAGCTAAGCTCTTACCAGTTTTAAGTCATTTTTGCCCATTTCTTCCCATTTTCCACCAATCTAACACTTTTTAACCATTTGTGTCCATTCCTAACACAGTATTGCACCTCTCTAACCCTTTTTCAACATGTGTCCATTTCTACCCCAGTTTTGCACTTCTCTAACCCTCATAAAGCCATTGTTTCCTCTTTCTAAACCATTTTTGCCCACTTTCAACACCTTTTATGCCATTTTTTTCCTTCTCTAAACAATTTTGTCAATTTCTAACCAATTTTCAGCCTTTCTTTTTCCTTTTCTAAACTATTTTTGCCTATTTTCCCTCCCATTTTAAGCCAATTTTGACCATTTCTAACCAATTTTTACTCACTTCGAACTCATTTTAAGTCATTTTTGTCTATTTCTAGCCTTGTCTAACAAAGCTTTTTTCCAGATTTAAGCCATTTTTGGCCATTTCTACCCCAGTTTTGCTCTTCTCTCATCATTGTTAAGCCGGTTTTGGCCGTTTCTAACCCAATTTTGCTCTTCTCTAAGAATTTTAAAGCCAATTTTGGCTATTTCTAATCCTTTTCTGCCCAATTGCAACCCGTTTCAAGCCGTAGTTTTCATTTTCTAACTCATTTTTGCACATCTCTAATAAATCTGGGCCCAATTTTGGCCATATCTAACCCATTTTTGGGCTTCTCTATCCCTTCTTAACCCATCTTTGACCATTTCTAACCCTTTATAACCTATTTTTAACCCCCTTCAAGCAGCCTTTGGCCATTTCTACCACTGTTATTCACCTCTCTAACTCTTTGTAACCATTTGTGTCCATTTCTAATGCAGTATTGCACCTCTCTAACCCTTTTTAAACATTTGTGTCCATTTCTACCCCAGTTTTGCACTTCTCTAACCCTCATAAAGTCATTGTTTCCTCTTTCTAAACCATTTTTGCCCACTTTCAATGCCTTTTATGCCATTTTGTTCCTTCTCTAAACAATTTTGTCAATTTCTAACCAATTTTCAGCCTTTCTTTTTCCTTTTCTAAACTATTTTTGCTCATTTCCAACCCTTTTAAGCCGTTTTTGACCATTTCTAACTGTTTTTACTCACTTCTAAGTTATTTTATGTCTCTTTTGGCTATTTCTTGCCTTGTCTAGCTAAACTCTTACCAGTTTTAAGTCATTTTTGCCCATTTCTTCCCATTTTCCACCAATCTAACACTTTTTAACCATTTGTGTCCATTCCTAACACAGTATTGCACCTCTCTAACCCTTTTTCAACATGTGTCCATTTCTACCCCAGTTTTGCACTTCTCTAACCCTCATAAAGCCATTGTTTCCTCTTTCTAAACCATTTTTGCCCACTTTCAACGCCTTTTATGCCATTTTTTTCCTTCTCTAAACAATTTTGTCAATTTCTAACCAATTTTCATCCTTTCTTTTTTCTTTTTCTAAACAATTTTTGTCCATTTCCCACCCTTTGTAAGACAATTTTGACCATTTCTAACCTGTTTTTACTCACTTCTAAGTTATTTTATGTCTCTTTTGGCTATTTCTTGCCTTGTCTAGCTAAGCTCTTACCGTTTTAAGTCATTTTTGCCCATTTCTTCCCATTTTCCACCAATCTAACACTTTTTAACCATTTGTGTCCATTCCTAACACAGTATTGCACCTCTCTAACCCTTTTTCAACATGTGTCCATTTCTACCCCAGTTTTGCACTTCTCTAACCCTCATAAAGTCATTGTTTCCTCTTTCTAAACCATTTTTTCCCACTTTCAACACCTTTTATGCCATTTTTTTCCTTCTCTAAACAATTTTGTCAATTTCTAACCAATTTTCAGCCTTTCTTTTTCCTTTTCTAAACTATTTTTGCCTATTTTCCCTCCCATTTTAAGCCAATTTTGACCATTTCTAACCAATTTTTACTCACTTCGAACTCATTTTAAGTCATTTTTGTCTATTTCTAGCCTTGTCTAACAAAGCTTTTTTCCAGATTTAAGCCATTTTTGGCCATTTCTACCCCAGTTTTGCTCTTCTCTCATCATTGTTAAGCCGGTTTTGGCCGTTTCTAACCCAATTTTGCTCTTCTCTAAGAATTTTAAAGCCAATTTTGGCTATTTCTAATCCTTTTCTGCCCAATTGCAACCCGTTTCAAGCCGTAGTTTTCATTTTCTAACTCATTTTTGCACATCTCTAATAAATCTGGGCCCAATTTTGGCCATATCTAACCCATTTTTGGGCTTCTCTATCCCTTCTTAACCCATCTTTGACCATTTCTAACCCTTTATAACCTATTTTTAACCCCCTTCAAGCAGCCTTTGGCCATTTCTACCACTGTTATTCACCTCTCTAACTCTTTGTAACCATTTGTGTCCATTTCTAATGCAGTATTGCACCTCTCTAACCCTTTTTAAACATTTGTGTCCATTTCTACCCCAGTTTTGCACTTCTCTAACCCTCATAAAGTCATTGTTTCCTCTTTCTAAACCATTTTTGCCCACTTTCAATGCCTTTTATGCCATTTTGTTCCTTCTCTAAACAATTTTGTCAATTTCTAACCAATTTTCAGCCTTTCTTTTTCCTTTTCTAAACTATTTTTGCTCATTTCCAACCCATTTTAAGCCGTTTTTGACCATTTCTAACCTGTTTTTACTCACTTCTAAGTTATTTTATGTCTCTTTTGGCTATTTCTTGCCTTGTCTAGCTAACTCTTTTAAGTTTTTTGCCCATTTCTTCCCATTTTCCACCAATCTAACACTTTTTAACCATTTGTGTCCATTCCTAACACAGTATTGCACCTCTCTAACCCTTTTTCAACATGTGTCCATTTCTACCCCAGTTTTGCACTTCTCTAACCCTCATAAAGCCATTGTTTCCTCTTTCTAAACCATTTTTGCCCACTTTCAACGCCTTTTATGCCATTTTTTTCCTTCTCTAAACAATTTTGTCAATTTCTAACCAATTTTCATCCCTTCTTTTTTCTTTTTCTAACAATTTTTGTCCATTTCCCACCCTTTGTAAGACAATTTTGACCATTTCTAACCTGTTTTTACTCACTTCTAATTATTTTATGTCTCTTTTGGCTATTTCTTGCCTCTAAGCTTACCCGTTTTAAGTCATTTTTGCCCATTTCTTCCCATTTTCCACCAATCTAACACTTTTTAACCATTTGTGTCCATTCCTAACACAGTATTGCACCTCTCTAACCCTTTTTCAACATGTGTCCATTTCTACCCCAGTTTTGCACTTCTCTAACCCTCATAAAGCCATTGTTTCCTCTTTCTAAACCATTTTTGCCCACTTTCAACACCTTTTATGCCATTTTTTTCCTTCTCTAAACAATTTTGTCAATTTCTAACCAATTTTCAGCCTTTCTTTTTCCTTTTCTAAACTATTTTTGCCTATTTTCCCTCCCATTTTAAGCCAATTTTGACCATTTCTAACCAATTTTTACTCACTTCGAACTCATTTTAAGTCATTTTTGTCTATTTCTAGCCTTGTCTAACAAAGCTTTTTTCCAGATTTAAGCCATTTTTGGCCATTTCTACCCCAGTTTTGCTCTTCTCTCATCATTGTTAAGCCGGTTTTGGCCGTTTCTAACCCAATTTTGCTCTTCTCTAAGAATTTTAAAGCCAATTTTGGCTATTTCTAATCCTTTTCTGCCCAATTGCAACCCGTTTCAAGCCGTAGTTTTCATTTTCTAACTCATTTTTGCACATCTCTAATAAATCTGGGCCCAATTTTGGCCATATCTAACCCATTTTTGGGCTTCTCTATCCCTTCTTAACCCATCTTTGACCATTTCTAACCCTTTATAACCTATTTTTAACCCCCTTCAAGCAGCCTTTGGCCATTTCTACCACTGTTATTCACCTCTCTAACTCTTTGTAACCATTTGTGTCCATTTCTAATGCAGTATTGCACCTCTCTAACCCTTTTTAAACATTTGTGTCCATTTCTACCCCAGTTTTGCACTTCTCTAACCCTCATAAAGTCATTGTTTCCTCTTTCTAAACCATTTTTGCCCACTTTCAATGCCTTTTATGCCATTTTGTTCCTTCTCTAAACAATTTTGTCAATTTCTAACCAATTTTCAGCCTTTCTTTTTCCTTTTCTAAACTATTTTTGCTCATTTCCAACCCATTTTAAGCCGTTTTTGACCATTTCTAACCTGTTTTTACTCACTTCTAAGTTATTTTATGTCTCTTTTGGCTATTTCTTGCCTTGTCTAGCTAAACTCTTACCAGTTTTAAGTCATTTTTGCCCATTTCTTCCCATTTTCCACCAATCTAACACTTTTTAACCATTTGTGTCCATTCCTAACACAGTATTGCACCTCTCTAACCCTTTTTCAACATGTGTCCATTTCTACCCCAGTTTTGCACTTCTCTAACCCTCATAAAGCCATTGTTTCCTCTTTCTAAACCATTTTTGCCCACTTTCAACGCCTTTTATGCCATTTTTTTCCTTCTCTAAACAATTTTGTCAATTTCTAACCAATTTTCATCCTTTCTTTTTTCTTTTTCTAAACAATTTTTGTCCATTTCCCACCCTGTGTAAGACAATTTTGACCATTTCTAACCTGTTTTTACTCACTTCTAAGTTATTTTATGTCTCTTTTGGCTATTTCTTGCCTTGTCTAGCTAAGCTCTGACCCGTTTTAAGTCATTTTTGCCCATTTCTTCCCATTTTCCACCAATCTAACACTTTTTAACCATTTGTGTCCATTCCTAACACAGTATTGCACCTCTCTAACCCTTTTTCAACATGTGTCCATTTCTACCCCAGTTTTGCACTTCTCTAACCCTCATAAAGCCATTGTTTCCTCTTTCTAAACCATTTTTGCCCACTTTCAACACCTTCTATGCCATTTTTTTCCTTCTCTAAACAATTTTGTCAATTTCTAACCAATTTTCAGCCTTTCTTTTTCCTTTTCTAAACTATTTTTGCCTATTTTCCCTCCCATTTTAAGCCAATTTTGACCATTTCTAACCAATTTTTACACACTTCGAACTCATTTTAAGTCATTTTTGTCTATTTCTAGCCTTGTCTAACAAAGCTTTTTTCCAGATTTAAGCCATTTTTGGCCATTTCTACCCCAGTTTTGCTCTTCTCTCATCATTGTTAAGCCGGTTTTGGCCGTTTCTAACCCAATTTTGCTCTTCTCTAAGAATTTTAAAGCCAATTTTGGCTATTTCTAATCCTTTTCTGCCCAATTGCAACCCGTTTCAAGCCGTAGTTTTCATTTTCTAACTCATTTTTGCACATCTCTAATAAATCTGGGCCCAATTTTGGCCATATCTAACCCATTTTTGGGCTTCTCTATCCCTTCTTAACCCATCTTTGACCATTTCTAACCCTTTATAACCTATTTTTAACCCCCTTCAAGCAGCCTTTGGCCATTTCTACCACTGTTATTCACCTCTCTAACTCTTTGTAACCATTTGTGTCCATTTCTAATGCAGTATTGCACCTCTCTAACCCTTTTTAAACATTTGTGTCCATTTCTACCCCAGTTTTGCACTTCTCTAACCCTCATAAAGTCATTGTTTCCTCTTTCTAAACCATTTTTGCCCACTTTCAATGCCTTTTATGCCATTTTGTTCCTTCTCTAAACAATTTTGTCAATTTCTAACCAATTTTCAGCCTTTCTTTTTCCTTTTCTAAACTATTTTTGCTCATTTCCAACCCATTTTAAGCCGTTTTTGACCATTTCTAACCTGTTTTTACTCACTTCTAAGTTATTTTATGTCTCTTTTGGCTATTTCTTGCCTTGTCTAGCTAAACTCTTACCAGTTTTAAGTCATTTTTGCCCATTTCTTCCCATTTTCCACCAATCTAACACTTTTTAACCATTTGTGTCCATTCCTAACACAGTATTGCACCTCTCTAACCCTTTTTCAACATGTGTCCATTTCTACCCCAGTTTTGCACTTCTCTAACCCTCATAAAGCCATTGTTTCCTCTTTCTAAACCATTTTTGCCCACTTTCAACGCCTTTTATGCCATTTTTTTCCTTCTCTAAACAATTTTGTCAATTTCTAACCAATTTTCATCCTTTCTTTTTTCTTTTTCTAAACAATTTTTGTCCATTTCCCACCCTTTGTAAGACAATTTTGACCATTTCTAACCTGTTTTTACTCACTTCTAACTTATTTTATGTCTCTTTTGGCTATTTCTTGCCTTGTCTAGCTAAGCTCTTACCCGTTTTAAGTCATTTTTGCCCATTTCTTCCCATTTTCCACCAATCTAACACTTTTTAACCATTTGTGTCCATTCCTAACACAGTATTGCACCTCTCTAACCCTTTTTCAACATGTGTCCATTTCTACCCCAGTTTTGCACTTCTCTAACCCTCATAAAGCCATTGTTTCCTCTTTCTAAACCATTTTTGCCCACTTTCAACACCTTTTATGCCATTTTTTTCCTTCTCTAAACAATTTTGTCAATTTCTAACCAATTTTCAGCCTTTCTTTTTCCTTTTCTAAACTATTTTTGCCTATTTTCCCTCCCATTTTAAGCCAATTTTGACCATTTCTAACCAATTTTTACTCACTTCGAACTCATTTTAAGTCATTTTTGTCTATTTCTAGCCTTGTCTAACAAAGCTTTTTTCCAGATTTAAGCCATTTTTGGCCATTTCTACCCCAGTTTTGCTCTTCTCTCATCATTGTTAAGCCGGTTTTGGCCGTTTCTAACCCAATTTTGCTCTTCTCTAAGAATTTTAAAGCCAATTTTGGCTATTTCTAATCCTTTTCTGCCCAATTGCAACCCGTTTCAAGCCGTAGTTTTCATTTTCTAACTCATTTTTGCACATCTCTAATAAATCTGGGCCCAATTTTGGCCATATCTAACCCATTTTTGGGCTTCTCTATCCCTTCTTAACCCATCTTTGACCATTTCTAACCCTTTATAACCTATTTTTAACCCCCTTCAAGCAGCCTTTGGCCATTTCTACCACTGTTATTCACCTCTCTAACTCTTTGTAACCATTTGTGTCCATTTCTAATGCAGTATTGCACCTCTCTAACCCTTTTTAAACATTTGTGTCCATTTCTACCCCAGTTTTGCACTTCTCTAACCCTCATAAAGTCATTGTTTCCTCTTTCTAAACCATTTTTGCCCACTTTCAATGCCTTTTATGCCATTTTGTTCCTTCTCTAAACAATTTTGTCAATTTCTAACCAATTTTCAGCCTTTCTTTTTCCTTTTCTAAACTATTTTTGCTCATTTCCAACCCATTTTAAGCCGTTTTTGACCATTTCTAACCTGTTTTTACTCACTTCTAAGTTATTTTATGTCTCTTTTGGCTATTTCTTGCCTTGTCTAGCTAAACTCTTACCAGTTTTAAGTCATTTTTGCCCATTTCTTCCCATTTTCCACCAATCTAACACTTTTTAACCATTTGTGTCCATTCCTAACACAGTATTGCACCTCTCTAACCCTTTTTCAACATGTGTCCATTTCTACCCCAGTTTTGCACTTCTCTAACCCTCATAAAGCCATTGTTTCCTCTTTCTAAACCATTTTTGCCCACTTTCAACGCCTTTTATGCCATTTTTTTCCTTCTCTAAACAATTTTGTCAATTTCTAACCAATTTTCATCCTTTCTTTTTCTTTTTCTAAACAATTTTTGTCCATTTCCCACCCTTTGTAAGACAATTTTGACCATTTCTAACCTGTTTTTACTCACTTCTAAGTTATTTTATGTCTCTTTTGGCTATTTCTTGCCTTGTCTAGCTAAGCTCTTACCCGTTTTAAGTCATTTTTGCCCATTTCTTCCCATTTTCCACCAATCTAACACTTTTTAACCATTTGTGTCCATTCCTAACACAGTATTGCACCTCTCTAACCCTTTTTCAACATGTGTCCATTTCTACCCCAGTTTTGCACTTCTCTAACCCTCATAAAGCCATTGTTTCCTCTTTCTAAACCATTTTTGCCCACTTTCAACACCTTTTATGCCATTTTTTTCCTTCTCTAAACAATTTTGTCAATTTCTAACCAATTTTCAGCCTTTCTTTTTCCTTTTCTAAACTATTTTTGCCTATTTTCCCTCCCATTTTAAGCCAATTTTGACCATTTCTAACCAATTTTTACTCACTTCGAACTCATTTTAAGTCATTTTTGTCTATTTCTAGCCTTGTCTAACAAAGCTTTTTTCCAGATTTAAGCCATTTTTGGCCATTTCTACCCCAGTTTTGCTCTTCTCTCATCATTGTTAAGCCGGTTTTGGCCGTTTCTAACCCAATTTTGCTCTTCTCTAAGAATTTTAAAGCCAATTTTGGCTATTTCTAATCCTTTTCTGCCCAATTGCAACCCGTTTCAAGCCGTAGTTTTCATTTTCTAACTCATTTTTGCACATCTCTAATAAATCTGGGCCCAATTTTGGCCATATCTAACCCATTTTTGGGCTTCTCTATCCCTTCTTAACCCATCTTTGACCATTTCTAACCCTTTATAACCTATTTTTAACCCCCTTCAAGCAGCCTTTGGCCATTTCTACCACTGTTATTCACCTCTCTAACTCTTTGTAACCATTTGTGTCCATTTCTAATGCAGTATTGCACCTCTCTAACCCTTTTTAAACATTTGTGTCCATTTCTACCCCAGTTTTGCACTTCTCTAACCCTCATAAAGTCATTGTTTCCTCTTTCTAAACCATTTTTGCCCACTTTCAATGCCTTTTATGCCATTTTGTTCCTTCTCTAAACAATTTTGTCAATTTCTAACCAATTTTCAGCCTTTCTTTTTCCTTTTCTAAACTATTTTTGCTCATTTCCAACCCATTTTAAGCCGTTTTTGACCATTTCTAACCTGTTTTTACTCACTTCTAAGTTATTTTATGTCTCTTTTGGCTATTTCTTGCCTTGTCTAGCTAAACTCTTACCAGTTTTAAGTCATTTTTGCCCATTTCTTCCCATTTTCCACCAATCTAACACTTTTTAACCATTTGTGTCCATTCCTAACACAGTATTGCACCTCTCTAACCCTTTTTCAACATGTGTCCATTTCTACCCCAGTTTTGCACTTCTCTAACCCTCATAAAGCCATTGTTTCCTCTTTCTAAACCATTTTTGCCCACTTTCAACGCCTTTTATGCCATTTTTTTCCTTCTCTAAACAATTTTGTCAATTTCTAACCAATTTTCATCCTTTCTTTTTCTTTTTCTAAACAATTTTTGTCCATTTCCCACCCTTTGTAAGACAATTTTGACCATTTCTAACCTGTTTTTACTCACTTCTAAGTTATTTTATGTCTCTTTTGGCTATGTCTTGCCTTGTCTAGCTAAGCTCTTACCCGTTTTAAGTCATTTTTGCCCATTTCTTCCCATTTTCCACCAATCTAACACTTTTTAACCATTTGTGTCCATTCCTAACACAGTATTGCACCTCTCTAACCCTTTTTCAACATGTGTCCATTTCTACCCCAGTTTTGCACTTCTCTAACCCTCATAAAGCCATTGTTTCCTCTTTCTAAACCATTTTTGCCCACTTTCAACACCTTTTATGCCATTTTTTTCCTTCTCTAAACAATTTTGTCAATTTCTAACCAATTTTCAGCCTTTCTTTTTCCTTTTCTAAACTATTTTTGCCTATTTTCCCTCCCATTTTAAGCCAATTTTGACCATTTCTAACCAATTTTTACTCACTTCGAACTCATTTTAAGTCATTTTTGTCTATTTCTAGCCTTGTCTAACAAAGCTTTTTTCCAGATTTAAGCCATTTTTGGCCATTTCTACCCCAGTTTTGCTCTTCTCTCATCATTGTTAAGCCGGTTTTGGCCGTTTCTAACCCAATTTTGCTCTTCTCTAAGAATTTTAAAGCCAATTTTGGCTATTTCTAATCCTTTTCTGCCCAATTGCAACCCGTTTCAAGCCGTAGTTTTCATTTTCTAACTCATTTTTGCACATCTCTAATAAATCTGGGCCCAATTTTGGCCATATCTAACCCATTTTTGGGCTTCTCTATCCCTTCTTAACCCATCTTTGACCATTTCTAACCCTTTATAACCTATTTTTAACCCCCTTCAAGCAGCCTTTGGCCATTTCTACCACTGTTATTCACCTCTCTAACTCTTTGTAACCATTTGTGTCCATTTCTAATGCAGTATTGCACCTCTCTAACCCTTTTTAAACATTTGTGTCCATTTCTACCCCAGTTTTGCACTTCTCTAACCCTCATAAAGTCATTGTTTCCTCTTTCTAAACCATTTTTGCCCACTTTCAATGCCTTTTATGCCATTTTGTTCCTTCTCTAAACAATTTTGTCAATTTCTAACCAATTTTCAGCCTTTCTTTTTCCTTTTCTAAACTATTTTTGCTCATTTCCAACCCATTTTAAGCCGTTTTTGACCATTTCTAACCTGTTTTTACTCACTTCTAAGTTATTTTATGTCTCTTTTGGCTATTTCTTGCCTTGTCTAGCTAAACTCTTACCAGTTTTAAGTCATTTTTGCCCATTTCTTCCCATTTTCCACCAATCTAACACTTTTTAACCATTTGTGTCCATTCCTAACACAGTATTGCACCTCTCTAACCCTTTTTCAACATGTGTCCATTTCTACCCCAGTTTTGCACTTCTCTAACCCTCATAAAGCCATTGTTTCCTCTTTCTAAACCATTTTTGCCCACTTTCAACGCCTTTTATGCCATTTTTTTCCTTCTCTAAACAATTTTGTCAATTTCTAACCAATTTTCATCCTTTCTTTTTCTTTTTCTAAACAATTTTTGTCCATTTCCCACCCTTTGTAAGACAATTTTGACCATTTCTAACCTGTTTTTACTCACTTCTAACTTATTTTATGTCTCTTTTGGCTATTTCTTGCCTTGTCTAGCTAAGCTCTTACCCGTTTTAAGTCATTTTTGCCCATTTCTTCCCATTTTCCACCAATCTAACACTTTTTAACCATTTGTGTCCATTCCTAACACAGTATTGCACCTCTCTAACCCTTTTTCAACATGTGTCCATTTCTACCCCAGTTTTGCACTTCTCTAACCCTCATAAAGCCATTGTTTCCTCTTTCTAAACCATTTTTGCCCACTTTCAACACCTTTTATGCCATTTTTTTCCTTCTCTAAACAATTTTGTCAATTTCTAACCAATTTTCAGCCTTTCTTTTTCCTTTTCTAAACTATTTTTGCCTATTTTCCCTCCCATTTTAAGCCAATTTTGACCATTTCTAACCAATTTTTACTCACTTCGAACTCATTTTAAGTCATTTTTGTCTATTTCTAGCCTTGTCTAACAAAGCTTTTTTCCAGATTTAAGCCATTTTTGGCCATTTCTACCCCAGTTTTGCTCTTCTCTCATCATTGTTAAGCCGGTTTTGGCCGTTTCTAACCCAATTTTGCTCTTCTCTAAGAATTTTAAAGCCAATTTTGGCTATTTCTAATCCTTTTCTGCCCAATTGCAACCCGTTTCAAGCCGTAGTTTTCATTTTCTAACTCATTTTTGCACATCTCTAATAAATCTGGGCCCAATTTTGGCCATATCTAACCCATTTTTGGGCTTCTCTATCCCTTCTTAACCCATCTTTGACCATTTCTAACCCTTTATAACCTATTTTTAACCCCCTTCAAGCAGCCTTTGGCCATTTCTACCACTGTTATTCACCTCTCTAACTCTTTGTAACCATTTGTGTCCATTTCTAATGCAGTATTGCACCTCTCTAACCCTTTTTAAACATTTGTGTCCATTTCTACCCCAGTTTTGCACTTCTCTAACCCTCATAAAGTCATTGTTTCCTCTTTCTAAACCATTTTTGCCCACTTTCAATGCCTTTTATGCCATTTTGTTCCTTCTCTAAACAATTTTGTCAATTTCTAACCAATTTTCAGCCTTTCTTTTTCCTTTTCTAAACTATTTTTGCTCATTTCCAACCCATTTTAAGCCGTTTTTGACCATTTCTAACCTGTTTTTACTCACTTCTAAGTTATTTTATGTCTCTTTTGGCTATTTCTTGCCTTGTCTAGCTAAACTCTTACCAGTTTTAAGTCATTTTTGCCCATTTCTTCCCATTTTCCACCAATCTAACACTTTTTAACCATTTGTGTCCATTCCTAACACAGTATTGCACCTCTTAACCCTTTTTCAACATGTGTCCATTTCTACCCCAGTTTTGCACTTCTCTAACCCTCATAAAGCCATTGTTTCCTCTTTCTAAACCATTTTTGCCCACTTTCAACGCCTTTTATGCCATTTTTTTCCTTCTCTAAACAATTTTGTCAATTTCTAACCAATTTTCATCCTTTCTTTTTTCTTTTTCTAAACAATTTTTGTCCATTTCCCACCCTTTGTAAGACAATTTTGACCATTTCTAACCTGTTTTTACTCACTTCTAACTTATTTTATGTCTCTTTTGGCTATTTCTTGCCTTGTCTAGCTAAGCTCTTACCCGTTTTAAGTCATTTTTGCCCATTTCTTCCCATTTTTCACCAATCTAACACTTTTTAACCATTTGTGTCCATTCCTAACACAGTATTGCACCTCTCTAACCCTTTTTCAACATGTGTCCATTTCTACCCCAGTTTTGCACTTCTCTAACCCTCATAAAGCCATTGTTTCCTCTTTCTAAACCATTTTTGCCCACTTTCAACACCTTTTATGCCATTTTTTTCCTTCTCTAAACAATTTTGTCAATTTCTAACCAATTTTCAGCCTTTCTTTTTCCTTTTCTAAACTATTTTTGCCTATTTTCCCTCCCATTTTAAGCCAATTTTGACCATTTCTAACCAATTTTTACTCACTTCGAACTCATTTTAAGTCATTTTTGTCTATTTCTAGCCTTGTCTAACAAAGCTTTTTTCCAGATTTAAGCCATTTTTGGCCATTTCTACCCCAGTTTTGCTCTTCTCTCATCATTGTTAAGCCGGTTTTGGCCGTTTCTAACCCAATTTTGCTCTTCTCTAAGAATTTTAAAGCCAATTTTGGCTATTTCTAATCCTTTTCTGCCCAATTGCAACCCGTTTCAAGCCGTAGTTTTCATTTTCTAACTCATTTTTGCACATCTCTAATAAATCTGGGCCCAATTTTGGCCATATCTAACCCATTTTTGGGCTTCTCTATCCCTTCTTAACCCATCTTTGACCATTTCTAACCCTTTATAACCTATTTTTAACCCCCTTCAAGCAGCCTTTGGCCATTTCTACCACTGTTATTCACCTCTCTAACTCTTTGTAACCATTTGTGTCCATTTCTAATGCAGTATTGCACCTCTCTAACCCTTTTTAAACATTTGTGTCCATTTCTACCCCAGTTTTGCACTTCTCTAACCCTCATAAAGTCATTGTTTCCTCTTTCTAAACCATTTTTGCCCACTTTCAATGCCTTTTATGCCATTTTGTTCCTTCTCTAAACAATTTTGTCAATTTCTAACCAATTTTCAGCCTTTCTTTTTCCTTTTCTAAACTATTTTTGCTCATTTCCAACCCATTTTAAGCCGTTTTTGACCATTTCTAACCTGTTTTTACTCACTTCTAAGTTATTTTATGTCTCTTTTGGCTATTTCTTGCCTTGTCTAGCTAAACTCTTACCAGTTTTAAGTCATTTTTGCCCATTTCTTCCCATTTTCCACCAATCTAACACTTTTTAACCATTTGTGTCCATTCCTAACACAGTATTGCACCTCTCTAACCCTTTTTCAACATGTGTCCATTTCTACCCCAGTTTTGCACTTCTCTAACCCTCATAAAGCCATTGTTTCCTCTTTCTAAACCATTTTTGCCCACTTTCAACACCTTTTATGCCATTTTTTTCCTTCTCTAAACAATTTTGTCAATTTCTAACCAATTTTCATCCTTTCTTTTTTCTTTTTCTAAACAATTTTTGTCCATTTCCCACCCTTTGTAAGACAATTTTGACCATTTCTAACCTGTTTTTACTCACTTCTAACTTATTTTATGTCTCTTTTGGCTATTTCTTGCCTTGTCTAGCTAAGCTCTTACCCGTTTTAAGTCATTTTTGCCCATTTCTTCCCATTTTCCACCAATCTAACACTTTTTAACCATTTGTGTCCATTCCTAACACAGTATTGCACCTCTCTAACCCTTTTTCAACATGTGTCCATTTCTACCCCAGTTTTGCACTTCTCTAACCCTCATAAAGCCATTGTTTCCTCTTTCTAAACCATTTTTGCCCACTTTCAACACCTTTTATGCCATTTTTTTCCTTCTCTAAACAATTTTGTCAATTTCTAACCAATTTTCAGCCTTTCTTTTTCCTTTTCTAAACTATTTTTGCCTATTTTCCCTCCCATTTTAAGCCAATTTTGACCATTTCTAACCAATTTTTACTCACTTCGAACTCATTTTAAGTCATTTTTGTCTATTTCTAGCCTTGTCTAACAAAGCTTTTTTCCAGATTTAAGCCATTTTTGGCCATTTCTACCCCAGTTTTGCTCTTCTCTCATCATTGTTAAGCCGGTTTTGGCCGTTTCTAACCCAATTTTGCTCTTCTCTAAGAATTTTAAAGCCAATTTTGGCTATTTCTAATCCTTTTCTGCCCAATTGCAACCCGTTTCAAGCCGTAGTTTTCATTTTCTAACTCATTTTTGCACATCTCTAATAAATCTGGGCCCAATTTTGGCCATATCTAACCCATTTTTGGGCTTCTCTATCCCTTCTTAACCCATCTTTGACCATTTCTAACCCTTTATAACCTATTTTTAACCCCCTTCAAGCAGCCTTTGGCCATTTCTACCACTGTTATTCACCTCTCTAACTCTTTGTAACCATTTGTGTCCATTTCTAATGCAGTATTGCACCTCTCTAACCCTTTTTAAACATTTGTGTCCATTTCTACCCCAGTTTTGCACTTCTCTAACCCTCATAAAGTCATTGTTTCCTCTTTCTAAACCATTTTTGCCCACTTTCAATGCCTTTTATGCCATTTTGTTCCTTCTCTAAACAATTTTGTCAATTTCTAACCAATTTTCAGCCTTTCTTTTTCCTTTTCTAAACTATTTTTGCTCATTTCCAACCCATTTTAAGCCGTTTTTGACCATTTCTAACCTGTTTTTACTCACTTCTAAGTTATTTTATGTCTCTTTTGGCTATTTCTTGCCTTGTCTAGCTAAACTCTTACCAGTTTTAAGTCATTTTTGCCCATTTCTTCCCATTTTCCACCAATCTAACACTTTTTAACCATTTGTGTCCATTCCTAACACAGTATTGCACCTCTCTAACCCTTTTTCAACATGTGTCCATTTCTACCCCAGTTTTGCACTTCTCTAACCCTCATAAAGCCATTGTTTCCTCTTTCTAAACCATTTTTGCCCACTTTCAACGCCTTTTATGCCATTTTTTTCCTTCTCTAAACAATTTTGTCAATTTCTAACCAATTTTCATCCTTTCTTTTTTCTTTTTCTAAACAATTTTTGTCCATTTCCCACCCTTTGTAAGACAATTTTGACCATTTCTAACCTGTTTTTACTCACTTCTAACTTATTTTATGTCTCTTTTGGCTATTTCTTGCCTTGTCTAGCTAAGCTCTTACCCGTTTTAAGTCATTTTTGCCCATTTCTTCCCATTTTCCACCAATCTAACACTTTTTAACCATTTGTGTCCATTCCTAACACAGTATTGCACCTCTCTAACCCTTTTTCAACATGTGTCCATTTCTACCCCAGTTTTGCACTTCTCTAACCCTCATAAAGCCATTGTTTCCTCTTTCTAAACCATTTTTGCCCACTTTCAACACCTTTTATGCCATTTTTTCCTTCTCTAAACAATTTTGTCAATTTCTAACCAATTTTCAGCCTTTCTTTTTCCTTTTCTAAACTATTTTTGCCTATTTTCCCTCCCATTTTAAGCCAATTTTGACCATTTCTAACCAATTTTTACTCACTTCGAACTCATTTTAAGTCATTTTTGTCTATTTCTAGCCTTGTCTAACAAAGCTTTTTTCCAGATTTAAGCCATTTTTGGCCATTTCTACCCCAGTTTTGCTCTTCTCTCATCATTGTTAAGCCGGTTTTGGCCGTTTCTAACCCAATTTTGCTCTTCTCTAAGAATTTTAAAGCCAATTTTGGCTATTTCTAATCCTTTTCTGCCCAATTGCAACCCGTTTCAAGCCGTAGTTTTCATTTTCTAACTCATTTTTGCACATCTCTAATAAATCTGGGCCCAATTTTGGCCATATCTAACCCATTTTTGGGCTTCTCTATCCCTTCTTAACCCATCTTTGACCATTTCTAACCCTTTATAACCTATTTTTAACCCCCTTCAAGCAGCCTTTGGCCATTTCTACCACTGTTATTCACCTCTCTAACTCTTTGTAACCATTTGTGTCCATTTCTAATGCAGTATTGCACCTCTCTAACCCTTTTTAAACATTTGTGTCCATTTCTACCCCAGTTTTGCACTTCTCTAACCCTCATAAAGTCATTGTTTCCTCTTTCTAAACAATTTTTGCCCACTTTCAATGCCTTTTATGCCATTTTGTTCCTTCTCTAAACAATTTTGTCAATTTCTAACCAATTTTCAGCCTTTCTTTTTCCTTTTCTAAACTATTTTTGCCTATTTCCACCCATTTTAAGCCGTTTTTGACCATTTCTAACCTGTTTTTACTCACTTCTAAGTTATTTTATGTCTCTTTTGGCTATTTCTTGCCTTGTCTAGCTAAACTCTTACCAGTTTTAAGTCATTTTTGCCCATTTCTTCCCATTTTCCACCAATCTAACACTTTTTAACCATTTGTGTCCATTCCTAACACAGTATTGCACCTCTTTAACCCTTTTTCAACATGTGTCCATTTCTACCCCAGTTTTGCACTTCTCTAACCCTCATAAAGCCATTGTTTCCTCTTTCTAAACCATTTTTGCCCACTTTCAACGCCTTTTATGCCATTTTTTTTCCTTCTCTAAACAATTTTGTCAATTTCTAACCAATTTTCAGCCTTTCTTTTTTCTTTTTCTAAACAATTTTTGTCCATTTCCCACCCTTTGTAAGACAATTTTCACCATTTCTAACCTGTTTTTACTCACTTCTAAGTTATTTTATGTCTCTTTTGGCTATTTCTTGCCTTGTCTAGCTAAGCTCTTACCCGTTTTAAGTCATTTTTGCCCATTTCTTCCCATTTTCCACCAATCTAACACTTTTTAACCATTTGTGTCCATTCCTAACACAGTATTGCACCTCTCTAACCCTTTTTCAACATGTGTCCATTTCTACCCCAGTTTTGCACTTCTCTAACCCTCATAAAGCCATTGTTTCCTCTTTCTAAACCATTTTTGCCCACTTTCAACACCTTTTATGCCATTTTTTTCCTTCTCTAAACAATTTTGTCAATTTCTAACCAATTTTCAGCCTTTCTTTTTCCTTTTCTAAACTATTTTTGCCTATTTTCCCTCCCATTTTAAGCCAATTTTGACCATTTCTAACCAATTTTTACTCACTTCGAACTCATTTTAAGTCATTTTTGTCTATTTCTAGCCTTGTCTAACAAAGCTTTTTTCCAGATTTAAGCCATTTTTGGCCATTTCTACCCCAGTTTTGCTCTTCTCTCATCATTGTTAAGCCGGTTTTGGCCGTTTCTAACCCAATTTTGCTCTTCTCTAAGAATTTTAAAGCCAATTTTGGCTATTTCTAATCCTTTTCTGCCCAATTGCAACCCGTTTCAAGCCGTAGTTTTCATTTTCTAACTCATTTTTGCACATCTCTAATAAATCTGGGCCCAATTTTGGCCATATCTAACCCATTTTTGGGCTTCTCTATCCCTTCTTAACCCATCTTTGACCATTTCTAACCCTTTATAACCTATTTTTAACCCCTTCAAGCAGCCTTTGGCCATTTCTACCACTGTTATTCACCTCTCTAACTCTTTGTAACCATTTGTGTCCATTTCTAATGCAGTATTGCACCTCTCTAACCCTTTTTAAACATTTGTGTCCATTTCTACCCCAGTTTTGCACTTCTCTAACCCTCATAAAGTCATTGTTTCCTCTTTCTAAACCATTTTTGCCCACTTTCAATGCCTTTTATGCCATTTTGTTCCTTCTCTAAACAATTTTGTCAATTTCTAACCAATTTTCAGCCTTTCTTTTTCCTTTTCTAAACTATTTTTGCTCATTTCCAACCCATTTTAAGCCGTTTTTGACCATTTCTAACCTGTTTTTACTCACTTCTAAGTTATTTTATGTCTCTTTTGGCTATTTCTTGCCTTGTCTAGCTAAACTCTTACCCGTTTTAAGTCATTTTTGCCCATTTCTTCCCATTTTCCACCAATCTAACACTTTTTAACCATTTGTGTCCATTCCTAACACAGTATTGCACCTCTCTAACCCTTTTTCAACATGTGTCCATTTCTACCCCAGTTTTGCACTTCTCTAACCCTCATAAAGCCATTGTTTCCTCTTTCTAAACCATTTTTGCCCACTTTCAACACCTTTTATGCCATTTTTTTCCTTCTCTAAACAATTTTGTCAATTTCTAACCAATTTTCATCCTTTCTTTTTTCTTTTTCTAAACAATTTTTGTCCATTTCCCACCATTTGTAAGACAATTTTGACCATTTCTAACCTGTTTTTACTCACTTCTAACTTATTTTATGTCTCTTTTGGCTATTTCTTGCCTTGTCTAGCTAAGCTCTTACCCGTTTTAAGTCATTTTTGCCCATTTCTTCCCATTTTCACCAATCTAACACTTTTTAACCATTTGTGTCCATTCCTAACACAGTATTGCACCTCTCTAACCCTTTTTCAACATGTGTCCATTTCTACCCCAGTTTTGCACTTCTCTAACCCTCATAAAGTCATTGTTTCCTCTTTCTAAACCATTTTTGCCCACTTTCAACACCTTTTATGCCATTTTTTTCCTTCTCTAAACAATTTTGTCAATTTCTAACCAATTTTCAGCCTTTCTTTTTCCTTTTCTAAACTATTTTTGCCTATTTTCCCTCCCATTTTAAGCCAATTTTGACCATTTCTAACCAATTTTTACACACTTCGAACTCATTTTAAGTCATTTTTGTCTATTTCTAGCCTTGTCTAACAAAGCTTTTTTCCAGATTTAAGCCATTTTTGGCCATTTCTACCCCAGTTTTGCTCTTCTCTCATCATTGTTAAGCCGGTTTTGGCCGTTTCTAACCCAATTTTGCTCTTCTCTAAGAATTTTAAAGCCAATTTTGGCTATTTCTAATCCTTTTCTGCCCAATTGCAACCCGTTTCAAGCCGTAGTTTTCATTTTCTAACTCATTTTTGCACATCTCTAATAAATCTGGGCCCAATTTTGGCCATATCTAACCCATTTTTGGGCTTCTCTATCCCTTCTTAACCCATCTTTGACCATTTCTAACCCTTTATAACCTATTTTTAACCCCCTTCAAGCAGCCTTTGGCCATTTCTACCACTGTTATTCACCTCTCTAACTCTTTGTAACCATTTGTGTCCATTTCTAATGCAGTATTGCACCTCTCTAACCCTTTTTAAACATTTGTGTCCATTTCTACCCCAGTTTTGCACTTCTCTAACCCTCATAAAGTCATTGTTTCCTCTTTCTAAACCATTTTTGCCCACTTTCAATGCCTTTTATGCCATTTTGTTCCTTCTCTAAACAATTTTGTCAATTTCTAACCAATTTTCAGCCTTTCTTTTTCCTTTTCTAAACTATTTTTGCTCATTTCCAACCCATTTTAAGCCGTTTTTGACCATTTCTAACCTGTTTTTACTCACTTCTAAGTTATTTTATGTCTCTTTTGGCTATTTCTTGCCTTGTCTAGCTAAGCTCTTACCAGTTTTAAGTCATTTTTGCCCATTTCTTCCCATTTTCCACCAATCTAACACTTTTTAACCATTTGTGTCCATTCCTAACACAGTATTGCACCTCTTTAACCCTTTTTCAACATGTGTCCATTTCTACCCCAGTTTTGCACTTCTCTAACCCTCATAAAGCCATTGTTTCCTCTTTCTAAACCATTTTTGCCCACTTTCAACGCCTTTTATGCCATTTTTTTCCTTCTCTAAACAATTTTGTCAATTTCTAACCAATTTTCATCCTTTCTTTTTTCTTTTTCTAAACATTTTTGTCCATTTCCCACCCTTTGTAAGACAATTTGACCATTTCTAACTGTTTTTACTCACTTCTAAGTTATTTTATGTCTCTTTTGGCTATTTCTTGCCTTGTCTAGCTAAGCTCTTACCCGTTTTAAGTCATTTTTGCCCATTTCTTCCCATTTTCCACCAATCTAACACTTTTTAACCATTTGTGTCCATTCCTAACACAGTATTGCACCTCTCTAACCCTTTTTCAACATGTGTCCATTTCTACCCCAGTTTTGCACTTCTCTAACCCTCATAAAGCCATTGTTTCCTCTTTCTAAACCATTTTTGCCCACTTTCAACACCTTTTATGCCATTTTTTTCCTTCTCTAAACAATTTTGTCAATTTCTAACCAATTTTCAGCCTTTCTTTTTCCTTTTCTAAACTATTTTTGCCTATTTTCCCTCCCATTTTAAGCCAATTTTGACCATTTCTAACCAATTTTTACTCACTTCGAACTCATTTTAAGTCATTTTGTCTATTTCTAGCCTTGTCTAACAAAGCTTTTTTCCAGATTTAAGCCATTTTTGGCCATTTCTACCCCAGTTTTGCTCTTCTCTCATCATTGTTAAGCCGGTTTTGGCCGTTTCTAACCCAATTTTGCTCTTCTCTAAGAATTTTAAAGCCAATTTTGGCTATTTCTAATCCTTTTCTGCCCAATTGCAACCCGTTTCAAGCCGTAGTTTTCATTTTCTAACTCATTTTTGCACATCTCTAATAAATCTGGGCCCAATTTTGGCCATATCTAACCCATTTTTGGGCTTCTCTATCCCTTCTTAACCCATCTTTGACCATTTCTAACCCTTTATAACCTATTTTTAACCCCCTTCAAGCAGCCTTTGGCCATTTCTACCACTGTTATTCACCTCTCTAACTCTTTGTAACCATTTGTGTCCATTTCTAATGCAGTATTGCACCTCTCTAACCCTTTTTAAACATTTGTGTCCATTTCTACCCCAGTTTTGCACTTCTCTAACCCTCATAAAGTCATTGTTTCCTCTTTCTAAACCATTTTTGCCCACTTTCAATGCCTTTTATGCCATTTTGTTCCTTCTCTAAACAATTTTGTCAATTTCTAACCAATTTTCAGCCTTTCTTTTTCCTTTTCTAAACTATTTTTGCTCATTTCCAACCCATTTTAAGCCGTTTTTGACCATTTCTAACCTGTTTTTACTCACTTCTAAGTTATTTTATGTCTCTTTTGGCTATTTCTTGCCTTGTCTAGCTAAACTCTTACCAGTTTTAAGTCATTTTTGCCCATTTCTTCCCATTTTCCACCAATCTAACACTTTTTAACCATTTGTGTCCATTCCTAACACAGTATTGCACCTCTTAACCCTTTTTCAACATGTGTCCATTTCTACCCCAGTTTTGCACTTCTCTAACCCTCATAAAGCCATTGTTTCCTCTTTCTAAACCATTTTTGCCCACTTTCAACACCTTTTATGCCATTTTTTTCCTTCTCTAAACAATTTTGTCAATTTCTAACCAATTTTCAGCCTTTCTTTTTTCCTTTTCTAAACTATTTTTGCCTATTTTCCCTCCCTTTTAAGCCAATTTTGACCATTTCTAACCAATTTTTACTCACTTCGAACTCATTTTAAGTCATTTTTGTCTATTTCTAGCCTTGTCTAACAAAGCTTTTTTCCAGATTTAAGCCATTTTTGGCCATTTCTACCCCAGTTTTGCTCTTCTCTCATCATTGTTAAGCCGGTTTTGGCCGTTTCTAACCCAATTTTGCTCTTCTCTAAGAATTTTAAAGCCAATTTTGGCTATTTCTAATCCTTTCTGCCCAATTGCAACCCTTTCAAGCCGTAGTTTTCATTTTCTAACTCATTTTTGCACATCTCTAATAAATCTGGGCCCAATTTTGGCCATATCTAACCCATTTTTGGGCTTCTCTATCCCTTCTTAACCCATCTTTGACCATTTCTAACCCTTTATAACCTATTTTTAACCCCCTTCAAGCAGCCTTTGGCCATTTCTACCACTGTTATTCACCTCTCTAACTCTTTGTAACCATTTGTGTCCATTTCTAATGCAGTATTGCACCTATCTAACCCTTTTTAAACATTTGTGTCCATTTCTACCCCAGTTTTGCACTTCTCTAACCCTCATAAAGTCATTGTTTCCTCTTTCTAAACCATTTTTGCCCACTTTCAACACCTTTTATGCCATTTTTTCCTTCTCTAAACAATTTTGTCAATTTCTAACCAATTTTCAGCCTTTCTTTTTCCTTTTCTAAACTATTTTTGCTCATTTCCAACCATTTTAAGCCGTTTTTGACCATTTCTAACCTGTTTTTACTCACTTCTAAGTTATTTTATGTCTCTTTTGGCTATTTCTTGCCTTGTCTAGCTAAACTCTTACCAGTTTTAAGTCATTTTTGCCCATTTCTTCCCCTTTTCCACCAATCTAACACTTTTTAACCATTTGTGTCCATTCCTAACACAGTATTGCACCTCTCTAACCCTTTTTCAACATGTGTCCATTTCTACCCCAGTTTTGCACTTCTCTAACCCTCATAAAGCCATTGTTTCCTCTTTCTAAACCATTTTTGCCCACTTTCAACGCCTTTTATGCCATTTTTTTCCTTCTCTAAACAATTTTGTCAATTTCTAACCAATTTTCATCCTTTCTTTTTTCTTTTTCTAAACTATTTTTGTCCATTTCCACCCTTTGTAAGCCAATTTTGACCATTTCTAACCTTTTTTTACTCACTTCTAACTTATTTTATGTCTCTTTTGGCTATTTCTTGCCTTGTCTAGCTAAGCTCTTACCAGTTTTAAGTCATTTTTGCCCATTTCTTCCCATTTCCACCAATCTAACACTTTTTAACCATTTGTGTCCATTCCTAACACAGTATTGCACCTCTCTAACCCTTTTTCAACATGTGTCCATTTCTACCCCAGTTTTGCACTTCTCTAACCCTCATAAAGCCATTGTTTCCTCTTTCTAAACCATTTTTGCCCACTTTCAACGCCTTTTATGCCATTTTTTTCCTTCTCTAAACAATTTTGTCAATTTCTAACCAATTTTCATCCTTTCTTTTTTCTTTTTCTAAACAATTTTTGTCCATTTCCCAACCTTTGTAAGACAATTTTGACCATTTCTAACCTGTTTTTACTCACTTCTAACTTATTTTATGTCTCTTTTGGCTATTTCTTGCCTTGTCTAGCTAAGCTCTTACCCGTTTTAAGTCATTTTTGCCCATTTCTTCCCATTTTCCACCAATCTAACTTTTTAACCATTTGTGTCCATTCCTAACACAGTATTGCACCTCTCTAACCCTTTTTCAACATGTGTCCATTTCTACCCCAGTTTTGCACTTCTCTAACCCTCATAAAGCCATTGTTTCCTCTTTCTAAACCATTTTTGCCCACTTTCAACACCTTTTATGCCATTTTTTTCCTTCTCTAAACAATTTTGTCAATTTCTAACCAATTTTCAGCCTTTCTTTTTCCTTTTCTAAACTATTTTTGCCTATTTTCCCTCCCATTTTAAGCCAATTTTGACCATTTCTAACCAATTTTTACTCACTTCGAACTCATTTTAAGTCATTTTTGTCTATTTCTAGCCTTGTCTAACAAAGCTTTTTTCCAGATTTAAGCCATTTTTGGCCATTTCTACCCCAGTTTTGCTCTTCTCTCATCATTGTTAAGCCGGTTTTGGCCGTTTCTAACCCAATTTTGCTCTTCTCTAAGAATTTTAAAGCCAATTTTGGCTATTTCTAATCCTTTTCTGCCCAATTGCAACCCGTTTCAAGCCGTAGTTTCATTTTCTAACTCATTTTTGCACATCTCTAATAAATCTGGGCCCAATTTTGGCCATATCTAACCCATTTTTGGGCTTCTCTATCCCTTCTTAACCCATCTTTGACCATTTCTAACCCTTTATAACCTATTTTTAACCCCCTTCAAGCAGCCTTTGGCCATTTCTACCACTGTTATTCACCTCTCTAACTCTTTGTAACCATTTGTGTCCATTTCTAATGCAGTATTGCACCTCTCTAACCCTTTTAAACATTTGTGTCCATTTCTACCCCAGTTTTGCACTTCTCTAACCCTCATAAAGTCATTGTTTCCTCTTTCTAAACCATTTTTGCCCACTTTCAATGCCTTTTATGCCATTTTGTTCCTTCTCTAAACAATTTTGTCAATTTCTAACCAATTTTCAGCCTTTCTTTTTCTTTTCTAAACTATTTTTGTCATTTCCCACCCATTTTAAGACGTTTTTGACCATTTCTAACCTGTTTTTACTCACTTCTAAGTTATTTTATGTCTCTTTTGGCTATTTCCTGCCTTGTCTAGCTAAGCTCTTACCAGTTTTAAGTCATTTTTGCCCATTTCTTCCCATTTTCCACCAATCTAACACTTTTTAACCATTTGTGTCCATTCCTAACACAGTATTGCACCTCTCTAACCCTTTTTCAACATGTGTCCATTTCTACCCCAGTTTTGCACTTCTCTAACCCTCATAAAGCCATTGTTTCCTCTTTCTAAACCATTTTTGCCCACTTTCAACACCTTTTATGCCATTTTTTTCCTTCTCTAAACAATTTTGTCAATTTCTAACCAATTTTCAGCCTTTCTTTTTCCTTTTCTAAACTATTTTTGCCTATTTTCCCTCCCATTTTAAGCCAATTTTGACCATTTCTAACCAATTTTTACTCACTTCGAACTCATTTTAAGTCATTTTTGTCTATTTCTAGCCTTGTCTAACAAAGCTTTTTTCCAGATTTAAGCCATTTTTGGCCATTTCTACCCCAGTTTTGCTCTTCTCTCATCATTGTTAAGCCGGTTTTGGCCGTTTCTAACCCAATTTTGCTCTTCTCTAAGAATTTTAAAGCCAATTTTGGCTATTTCTAATCCTTTTCTGCCCAATTGCAACCCGTTTCAAGCCGTAGTTTTCATTTTCTAACTCATTTTTGCACATCTCTAATAAATCTGGGCCCAATTTTGGCCATATCTAACCCATTTTTGGGCTTCTCTATCCCTTCTTAACCCATCTTTGACCATTTCTAACCCTTTATAACCTATTTTAACCCCCTTCAAGCAGCCTTTGGCCATTTCTACCACTGTTATTCACCTCTCTAACTCTTTGTAACCATTTGTGTCCATTTCTAATGCAGTATTGCACCTCTCTAACCCTTTTTAAACATTTGTGTCCATTTCTACCCCAGTTTTGCACTTCTCTAACCCTCATAAAGTCATTGTTTCCTCTTTCTAAACCATTTTTGCCCACTTTCAATGCCTTTTATGCCATTTTGTTCCTTCTCTAAACAATTTTGTCAATTTCTAACCAATTTTCAGCCTTTCTTTTTCCTTTTCTAAACTATTTTTGCTCATTTCCAACCCATTTTAAGCCGTTTTTGACCATTTCTAACCTGTTTTTACTCACTTCTAAGTTATTTTATGTCTCTTTTGGCTATTTCTTGCCTTGTCTAGCTAAACTCTTACCAGTTTTAAGTCATTTTTGCCCATTTCTTCCCATTTTCCACCAATCTAACACTTTTTAACCATTTGTGTCCATTCCTAACACAGTATTGCACCTCTCTAACCCTTTTTCAACATGTGTCCATTTCTACCCCAGTTTTGCACTTCTCTAACCCTCATAAAGCCATTGTTTCCTCTTTCTAAACCATTTTTGCCCACTTTCAACGCCTTTTATGCCATTTTTTTCCTTCTCTAAACAATTTTGTCAATTTCTAACCAATTTTCATCCTTTCTTTTTCTTTTTCTAAACAATTTTTGTCCATTTCCCACCCTTTGTAAGACAATTTTGACCATTTCTAACCTGTTTTTACTCACTTCTAATTATTTTATGTCTCTTTTGGCTATTTCTTGCCTTGTCTAGCTAAGCTCTTACCAGTTTTAAGTCATTTTTGCCCATTTCTTCCCATTTTCCACCAATCTAACACTTTTTAACCATTTGTGTCCATTCCTAACACAGTATTGCACCTCTCTAACCCTTTTTCAACATGTGTCCATTTCTACCCCAGTTTTGCACTTCTCTAACCCTCATAAAGCCATTGTTTCCTCTTTCTAAACCATTTTTGCCCACTTTCACACCCTTTTATGCCATTTTTTCCTTCTCTAAACAATTTTGTCAATTTCTAACCAATTTTCAGCCTTTCTTTTCCTTTTCTAAACTATTTTTGCCTATTTTCCCTCCCATTTTAAGCCAATTTTGACCATTTCTAACCAATTTTTACTCACTTCGAACTCATTTTAAGTCATTTTTGTCTATTTCTAGCCTTGTCTAACAAAGCTTTTTTCCAGATTTAAGCCATTTTTGGCCATTTCTACCCCAGTTTTGCTCTTCTCTCATCATTGTTAAGCCGGTTTTGGCCGTTTCTAACCCAATTTTGCTCTTCTCTAAGATTTTTAAAGCCAATTTTGGCTATTTCTAATCCTTTTCTGCCCAATTGCAACCCGTTTCAAGCCGTAGTTTTCATTTTCTAACTCATTTTTGCACATCTCTAATAAATCTGGGCCCAATTTTGGCCATATCTAACCATTTTTGGCTCTCTATCCCTTCTTTCTTAACCCATCTTTGACCATTTCTAACCCTTTATAACCTATTTTTAACCCCCTTCAAGCAGCCTTTGGCCATTTCTACCACTGTTATTCACCTCTCTAACTCTTTGTAACCATTTGTGTCCATTTCTAATGCAGTATTGCACCTCTCTAACCCTTTTTAAACATTTGTGTCCATTTCTACCCCAGTTTTGCACTTCTCTAACCCTCATAAAGTCATTGTTTCCTCTTTCTAAACATTTTTTGCCCACTTTCAATGCCTTTTATGCCATTTTGTTCCTTCTCTAAAACAATTTTGTCAATTTCTAACCAATTTTCAGCCTTTCTTTTTCCTTTTCTAAACTATTTTTGCTCATTTCCAACCCATTTTAAGCCGTTTTTGACCATTTCTAACCTGTTTTTACTCACTTCTAAGTTATTTTATGTCTCTTTTGGCTATTTCTTGCCTTGTCTAGCTAAACTCTTACCAGTTTTTAAGTCATTTTTGCCCATTTCTTCCCATTTTCCACCAATCTAACACTTTTTAAACCATTTGTGTCCATTCCTAACACAGTATTGCACCTCTCTAACCCTTTTTCAACATGTGTCCATTTCTACCCCAGTTTTGCACTTCTCTAACCCTCATAAAGCCATTGTTTCCTCTTTCTAAACCATTTTTGCCCACTTTCAACGCCTTTTATGCCATTTTTTTTCCTTCTCTAAACAATTTTGTCAATTTCTAACCAATTTTCATCCTTTCTTTTTTCTTTTCTAAACAATTTTTGTCCATTTCCCACCCTTTGTAAGACAATTTTGACCATTTCTAACCTGTTTTTACTCACTTCTAACTTATTTTATGTCTCTTTTGGCTATTTCTTGCCTTGTCTAGCTAAGCTCTTACCCGTTTTAAGTCATTTTTGCCCATTTCTTCCCATTTTCCACCATCTAACACTTTTTAACCATTTGTGTCCATTCCTAACACAGTATTGCACCTCTCTAACCCTTTTTCAACATGTGTCCATTTCTACCCCCCAGTTTTGCACTTCTCTAACCCTCATAAAGCCATTGTTTCCTCTTTCTAAACCATTTTTGCCCACTTTCAACACCTTTTATGCCATTTTTTTCCTTCTCTAAACAATTTTGTCAATTTCTAACCAATTTTCAGCCTTTCTTTTTCCTTTTCTAATCTATTTTTGCCTATTTTCCCTCCCATTTTAAGCCAATTTTGACCATTTCTAACCAATTTTTACTCACTTCGAACTCATTTTAAGTCATTTTTGTCTATTTCTAGCCTTGTCTAACAAAGCTTTTTTCCAGATTTAAGCCATTTTTGGCCATTTCTACCCCAGTTTTGCTCTTCTCTCATCATTGTTAAGCCGGTTTTGGCCGTTTCTAACCCAATTTTGCTCTTCTCTAAGAATTTTAAAGCCAATTTTGGCTATTTCTAATCCTTTTCTGCCCAATTGCAACCCGTTTCAAGCCGTAGTTTTCATTTTCTAACTCATTTTTGCACATCTCTAATAAATCTGGGCCCAATTTTGGCCATATCTAACCCATTTTTGGGCTTCTCTATCCCTTCTTAACCCATCTTTGACCATTTCTAACCCTTTATAACCTATTTTTAACCCCCTTCAAGCAGCCTTTGGCCATTTCTACCACTGTTATTCACCTCTCTAACTCTTTGTAACCATTTGTGTCCATTTCTAATGCAGTATTGCACCTCTCTAACCCTTTTTAAACATTTGTGTCCATTTCTACCCCAGTTTTGCACTTCTCTAACCCTCATAAAGTCATTGTTTCCTCTTTCTAAACCATTTTTGCCCACTTTCAATGCCTTTTATGCCATTTTGTTCCTTCTCTAAACAATTTTGTCAATTTCTAACCAATTTTCAGCCTTTCTTTTTTCCTTTTCTAAACTATTTTTGCTCATTTCCAACCCATTTTAAGCCGTTTTTTGACCATTTCTAACCTGTTTTTACTCACTTCTAATTATTTTATGTCTCTTTTGGCTATTTCTTGCCTTGTCTAGCTAAACTCTTACCAGTTTTAAGTCATTTTTGCCCATTTCTTCCCATTTTCCACCAATCTAACACTTTTTAACCATTTGTGTCCATTCCTAACACAGTATTGCACCTCTCTAACCCTTTTTCAACATGTGTCCATTTCTACCCCAGTTTTGCACTTCTCTAACCCTCATAAAGCCATTGTTTCCTCTTTCTAAACCATTTTTGCCCACTTTCAACGCCTTTTATGCCATTTTTTTCCTTCTCTAAACAATTTTGTCAATTTCTAACCAATTTTCATCCTTTCTTTTTTCTTTTTCTAAACAATTTTTGTCCATTTTCCCACCCTTTGTAAGACAATTTTGACCATTTCTAACCTGTTTTTACTCACTTCTAAGTTATTTTATGTCTCTTTTGGCTATTTCTTGCCTTGTCTAGCTAAGCTCTTACCCGTTTTAAGTCATTTTTGCCCATTTCTTCCCATTTTTCACCAATCTAACACTTTTTAACCATTTGTGTCCATTCCTAACACAGTATTGCACCTCTCTAACCCTTTTTCAACATGTGTCCATTTCTACCCCAGTTTTGCACTTCTCTAACCCTCATAAAGTCATTGTTTCCTCTTTCTAAACCATTTTTGCCCACTTTCAACACCTTTTATGCCATTTTTTTCCTTCTCTAAACAATTTTGTCAATTTCTAACCAATTTTCAGCCTTTCTTTTCCTTTTCTAAACTATTTTTGCCTATTTTCCCTCCCATTTTAAGCCAATTTTGACCATTTCTAACCAATTTTTACTCACTTCGAACTCATTTTAAGTCATTTTTGTCTATTTCTAGCCTTGTCTAACAAAGCTTTTTTCCAGATTTAAGCCATTTTTGGCCATTTCTACCCCAGTTTTGCTCTTCTCTCATCATTGTTAAGCCGGTTTTTGGCCGTTTCTAACCCAATTTTGCTCTTCTCTAAGAATTTTAAAGCCAATTTTGGCTATTTCTAATCCTTTTCTGCCCAATTGCAACCCGTTTCAAGCCGTAGTTTTCATTTTCTAACTCATTTTTGCACATCTCTAATAAATCTGGGCCCAATTTTGGCCATATCTAACCCATTTTTGGGCTTCTCTATCCCTTCTTAACCCATCTTTGACCATTTCTAACCCTTTATAACCTATTTTTAACCCCCTTCAAGCAGCCTTTGGCCATTTCTACCACTGTTATTCACCTCTCTAACTCTTTGTAACCATTTGTGTCCATTTCTAATGCAGTATTGCACCTCTCTAACCCTTTTTAAACATTTGTGTCCATTTCTACCCCAGTTTTGCACTTCTCTAACCCTCATAAAGTCATTGTTTCCTCTTTCTAAACCATTTTTGCCCACTTTCAATGCCTTTTATGCCATTTTGTTCCTTCTCTAAACAATTTTGTCAATTTCTAACCAATTTTCAGCCTTTCTTTTTTCCTTTTCTAAACTATTTTTGCTCATTTCCAACCCATTTTAAGCCGTTTTTGACCATTTCTAACCTGTTTTTACTCACTTCTAAGTTATTTTATGTCTCTTTTGGCTATTTCTTGCCTTGTCTAGCTAAACTCTTACCAGTTTTAAGTCATTTTTGCCCATTTCTTCCCATTTTCCACCAATCTAACACTTTTTAACCATTTGTGTCCATTCCTAACACAGTATTGCACCTCTTTAACCGTTTTTCAACATGTGTCCATTTCTACCCCAGTTTTGCACTTCTCTAACCCTCATAAAGCCATTGTTTCCTCTTTCTAAACCATTTTTGCCCACTTTCAACGCCTTTTATGCCATTTTTTTTCCTTCTCTAAACAATTTTGTCAATTTCTAACCAATTTTCATCCTTTCTTTTTTTCTTTTTCTAAACAATTTTTGTCCATTTCCCACCCTTTGTAAGACAATTTTGACCATTTCTAACCTGTTTTTACTCACTTCTAACTTATTTTATGTCTCTTTTGGCTATTTCTTGCCTTGTCTAGCTAAGCTCTTACCCGTTTTTAAGTCATTTTTGCCCATTTCTTCCCATTTTCCACCAATCTAACACTTTTTAAACCATTTGTGTCCATTCCTAACACAGTATTGCACCTCTCTAACCCTTTTTCAACATGTGTCCATTTCTACCCCAGTTTTGCACTTCTCTAACCCTCATAAAGCCATTGTTTCCTCTTTCTAAACCATTTTTGCCCACTTTCAACACCTTTTATGCCATTTTTTTCCTTCTCTAAACAATTTTGTCAATTTCTAACCAATTTTCAGCCTTTCTTTTTCCTTTTCTAAACTATTTTTGCCTATTTTCCCTCCCATTTTAAGCCAATTTTGACCATTTCTAACCAATTTTTACTCACTTCGAACTCATTTTAAGTCATTTTTGTCTATTTCTAGCCTTGTCTAACAAAGCTTTTTTTCCAGATTTAAGCCATTTTTGGCCATTTCTACCCTTTTTGCTCTTCTCTCATCATTGTTAAGCCGGTTTTGGCCGTTTCTAACCCAATTTTGCTCTTCTCTAAGAATTTTAAAGCCAATTTTGGCTATTTCTAATCCTTTTCTGCCCAATTGCAACCCGTTTCAAGCCGTAGTTTTCATTTTCTAACTCATTTTTGCACATCTCTAATAAATCTGGGCCAATTTTGGCCATATCTAACCCATTTTTGGGCTTCTCTATCCCTTCTTAACCCATCTTTGACCATTTCTAACCCTTTATAACCTATTTTTAACCCCCTTCAAGCAGCCTTTGGCCATTTCTACACCACTGTTATTCACCTCTCTAACTCTTTGTAACCATTTGTGTCCATTTCTAATGCAGTATTGCACCTCTCTAACCCTTTTTAAACATTTGTGTCCATTTCTACCCCAGTTTTGCACTTCTCTAACCCTCATAAAGTCATTGTTTCCTCTTTCTAAACCATTTTTGCCCACTTTCAATGCCTTTTTATGCCATTTTGTTCCTTCTCTAAACAATTTTGTCAATTTCTAACCAATTTTCAGCCTTTCTTTTTCCTTTTCTAAACTATTTTTGCTCATTTCCAACCCATTTTAAGCCGTTTTTGACCATTTCTAACCTGTTTTTACTCACTTCTAAGTTATTTTATGTCTCTTTTGGCTATTTCTTGCCTTGTCTAGCTAAACTCTTACCAGTTTTAAGTCATTTTTGCCCATTTCTTCCCATTTTCCACCCATCTAACACTTTTTAACCATTTGTGTCCATTCCTAACACAGTATTGCACCTCTCTAACCCTTTTTCAACATGTGTCCATTTCTACCCCAGTTTTGCACTTCTCTAACCCTCATAAAGCCATTGTTTCCTCTTTCTAAACCATTTTTGCCCACTTTCAACGCCTTTTATGCCATTTTTTTTCCTTCTCTAAACAATTTTGTCAATTTCTAACCAATTTTCATCCTTTCTTTTTTCTTTTTCTAAACAATTTTTGTCCATTTCCCACCCTTTGTAAGAAAATTTTGACCATTTCTAACCTGTTTTTACTCACTTCTAACTTATTTTATGTCTCTTTTGGCTATTTCTTGCCTTGTCTAGCTAAGCTCTTACCCGTTTTAAGTCATTTTTGCCCATTTCTTCCCATTTTCCACCAATCTAACACTTTTTAACCATTTGTGTCCATTCCTAACACAGTATTGCACCTCTCTAACCCTTTTTCAACATGTGTCCATTTCTACCCCAGTTTTGCACTTCTCTAACCCTCATAAAGCCATTGTTTCCTCTTTCTAAACCATTTTTGCCCACTTTCACACGCCTTTTATGCCATTTTTTTTCCTTCTCTAAACAATTTTGTCAATTTCTAACCAATTTTCAGCCTTTCTTTTTCCTTTTCTAAACTATTTTTGCCTATTTTCCCTCCCATTTTAAGCCAATTTTGACCATTTCTAACCAATTTTTACTCACTTCGAACTCATTTTAAGTCATTTTTGTCTATTTCTAGCCTTGTCTAACAAAGCTTTTTTCCAGATTTAAGCCATTTTTTGCCATTTCTACCCAGTTTTGCTCTTCTCTCATCATTGTTAAGCCGGTTTTGGCCGTTTCTAACCCAATTTTGCTCTTCTCTAATTTTTAAAGCCAATTTTTGGCTATTTCTAATCCTTTTCTGCCCAATTGCAACCCGTTCAAGCCGTAGTTTTCATTTTCTAACTCATTTTTGCACATCTCTAATAAATCTGGGCCCAATTTTTGGCCATATCTAACCCATTTTTGGGCTTCTCTATCCCTTCTTAACCCATCTTTGACCATTTCTAACCCTTTATAACCTATTTTTAACCCCCTTCAAGCAGCCTTTGGCCATTTCTACCACTGTTATTCACCTCTCTAACTCTTTGTAACCATTTGTGTCCATTTCTAATGCAGTATTGCACCTCTCTAACCCTTTTTAAACATTTGTGTCATTTCTACCCCAGTTTTGCACTTCTCTAACCCTCATAAAGTCATTGTTTCCTCTTTCTAAACCATTTTTGCCCACTTTCAATGCCTTTTATGCCATTTTTGTTCCTTCTCTAAACAATTTTGTCAATTTCTAACCAATTTTCAGCCTTTCTTTTTCCTTTTCTAAACTATTTTTTGCTCATTTCCAACCCATTTTAAGCCGTTTTTGACCATTTCTAAATTGTTTGTTTTACTCACTTCTAAGTTATTTT